>NC_143012.1:300926855-301111855 GCF_055824585.1 Amblyomma mixtum | reverse complement strand
TTTCTAGCGTTTATCGCGCTTTCATCGACAGTCTAAACATGCATGTGCACCAACAGGTGAAATCTTGTTGTTTGGACGGCCGGCAAGAAAAGCTTGATGCCTCCTCGGATGTCTCTTCTATCGGACCTTTCTGCTCGCAACACGCAAGGGCAACGCCGAAAACAAAAAGTAACACTTAGAAAAAGCGTATGAACATGTTGGTATACATTTTGATCGAGTGGAGGGCCAAGGTGTTCGCGCCGAAGGGTAGGGCTCCGAAACCCAATATTCCCTTACGACACGGGATGATATACGATTTTTCTGTGCCAACAGAACACCGATGCTAAGGCACTGTGTTGTTTCCTTTTCGAATACGCTCTGTAGTCGCGTAGGGCAACAATACCGCTGTATTTCGCTTCTTCCATTGGGGGCGGCGATTCCCTGCAAGTAAGGCAGGCTCGATAGTTTCTTCTTAGCGTTGTTTGTTCGCTCTTGCACGGGTGTGCTCATTCGCACTTGCACGCGTTTGTTTTCTCTAGCGATCGCTTGTAGGCACTCAACTCTTTCATTTGATTATTCTTTCGATCGATCGCTGTCACGTTGGTTGATTCGTTCGTACTCCCTTGTGTATCTGTGTCGACACGCTCACTGATGTGTTCATTCGGTCGTGCAGTTGTCGATTGGTTGGTTCAGTTTGGCTTGTTCGCTCTTTCTTTCGTCTCTTCGCTCATCAGTTATTTCTTTCGCCAACCGGTTCCTAACCGGTTTCTTTCGCCAACCGGTTCCTAGCAGTCCCTAATGATTGCCCACGCTAGTTTAGACGCTTGGTGTGTGTCCAACACATGCAGATGGTGTGTATACCGAGACATCCTTAGACAGTGATGAAAGCTGTTATGTTCTCACAGGAGATGCCCTCAATTTTACGCGACAAGCTCACCTGGAAACCAACTTCCAAGAGACAAAAGAGGTGACTGTTTTGTGCCCAGCTTCTCTCCACTCGCTGTCTACAGTATGGTCGGAGTTGAATGCTCATGAAAAATTACCGGTTGCCTAGAAAATGCCCAGGCGGGTTTGTAACAGCAGAAGGAGCCTGTAAAGGCATTGTCGTGGCACTTCCGGTATGGTGACGTCATTTTCCCTCGTCACTTCCGGTTTGGGTGACGTAACGCGGAATGTGTCGTCACATGAAATGCGTGTCATGACCACGCATCACGTGTTATGCTTAGTCAATCACCTCATCATACACACTGACTATGTGTAGCAGGAGTCAATAAGGACGCACCGAAAACAGAGCAACGGGCTCCTTATGTATATGTGCTTCTCATAATACATGGTGATGGCCCAGGTGTGACATACGCCGAAAAATGGCCCGAGGAGCCCTTTGAGCTGCAAAAGCCGTACAGAGCATTTACACTTCAAGTATAAGAACATATGCAGAGAATTAACTTGAGAGATTAACACACAAAGAAATATCTTACAGCGTTAACGCACTAATTCGCGAGAGAGGCAAACGGAACAAGCACAGATTGTTCAGCGGGCACTGCGACAGTCCGGCTACCAGAGAATAACGGAAGTCGTCGTCCCGAAGAGTGGCGTGCGCTCTCTCGCTGGTCCACTGGTTAGGCGATAGTGGTTTTGACCCATGGAGTCTCAGCGTAGCGCTCTCTTCAAAGCAACCGAACCGGTATCTCTATGCCCCGGCCTGCCGCCAGTGCAAAATGGCCTCCTCATCTCGACACGCAGCGTCTGTTCGTTACTTTTCCCCAAGGCGGGGCGCTCACAAACACAATTGCCGACAGTGCAAACGTTTTCTAGCTCTTCCGGCGAGGTACGTCCCATCATTGGTCAAGAAAGGAGGGACCTTCCAGAAGAAGCGAGCCATTGCTCCTCAGGGCTGAAGCCGCCGCTTTCGAGAGCAGTGGAAGTCATCGCAAGTGAAACTTGTTGCTGGGCGAGTTGCTGCGTATTCTTCAGTAAACGCTAGCGCAACCTAAAACAAACACGTGAAAACAAAGAGAGTAGCGCGTTATCCTGTATCCCTTTCACGTGCTTGTTTCATGTCGCGCTAACGTTTACTGAAGAATATGCGCTCTCGATCACTCAACGGCGGTCTTTCCTCCGTTGTGCTAGCCGCCGCGGTGGCTCAGTGGTTATGGCGCTCGGCTGCTGACCCGAAAGACGCGGGATCGATCCCGGCCGCGGAGGTCGAATTTCGATGGAGGAGAAATTCTAGGGGCCCGTGTACTGTGCGATGTCAGTGCACGTTAAACAACCCCAGGTGGTCTAAATTTCCGAAGCCCTCCACTATGGCGTCTCTCATAGCCTGAGTCGACATGGGACGTTAAACCCCGTAAACCATAAACCAACCATCCTCCGTTGTGCTGTGTGGTTCGACAATGATTGCGATCCTGTTGGCACCGCGCTTATTCAATGTGCGCCGATTTTTGGGACACTTAGCTATCGTGTTTTATGCGATAACATAGAAGCCGCATCGGAGTAAAAAGCCAGCGGCAACCATCCGGCGTCGTCCAAAAAAATAAAATTCTTTGCTGGCGGGCAGTGACGTCATTAGTGACGACACCAGACCGGAGTATGCCCATTAGCCGGAGGGAAGTGACGTCACTAAACCAGGTGCGTTGTGTGAAGCCCCCACCTGCCAACCGTAACTTGCGGTAGACGGTATAAGCTCTATGAGAGCATCCTGGGTCTCACAAGCGCCACCAGTCACTTCCGGCAAATACGTCAGCAGCTTCGAATGCTATCGCGTAGCCTCCACATGATGAAATCAGGTGTCCCGGTGTTTTTTCGTCTTGCATCGCTTTTGTATCCTGTTTAGAAGTCAGGAAGCGAGTGAAGTATGTCTAAATCACAACTTCTTTTTTTCTTTTGATTCGAAGGAAGAGCTTCCACAAATAGGTTCCTAATTAATTTTTGCTGCGTTAATGGCACGTCCACAACACAGATGTATGGTTCGCGTCTCTTCTTCCCTTCTTTCATTTTTGAGCAGTGAACCGGGCGATAAGAAATCTCTTCCCACGGCAAGGAGTGCGTCTGCTTCTCGAGGAGGCTGGATTTGTTTTTGGAGTGCGAAAAATAAAATACAATTTTTGTTTAGAACGGACTGGCAAAGAAAGTAGATTTTAAAGGTAGTTGGTGACTTAGCATAAAGGGTTAATGGCTAGTGAATTTATGGAAGGGAGGAGACAAGCTCAAAAAAGTACGCAACTCACCGTAGGCACAGACTTGCGTCTCAAGTGAGAGGAAACAAGCTTGGGGGAGATGAAAGACAGCGATCAGATACACCACAGCACTCGAGTCAGTAGTAAATGTTTTTATTCCCAAACTGGTCGTCGCACAACGTCCGAGTGTAAATTTTTCGAAGACCATCAAACGATCCGCGTAGAGTGGCAAACCTCAAAAAAGAAAAACGGACTGGGCTCAGATGCAGTGTTCGCGCCTTCCGAGATATGCGTGAATACGTTCCGCGTTCTTCGTTAAACTAGGTTTCTAGGTTGTTGTTTTTTTCTTCGTTCTAAAGTGCGCAATCTAATATAAATTGGGAGCTATATATAAGGTTTTTACGAGGTCGCACTTCCCGATGTCGGCTGTTTATATCAATAAAGTTCGGGCGGAAGCTGGCCTACAACTCATCCATCTAGTGGCAGCATCTGGCGGCAACTTTCTGTCCGTGCGGCCCCGAGAACTGAGAACTGGGGCAAGTTTACAGAAGAGGAGATTATCGCGCTGCCTCTTTGGAGAGCCTCATGTGAGCGCAGTATATTGCCAAATTAGTAACAGAGTAAAGGGGCAGCCAATAACAAGAAGACAGTGTTCGGAGAGAAAGCGAATCGTGGTAGCGAGATGGCTGAGACGACACTAGAAAAAAAAAAACGTAACATCTATCAAGAGATCACTACAAACCAGCGCCTGGAGCTGTCCTGCTGCTTAGGATCGAGTCTTCGTACTTGAAAGCCGGCCGCCGAGTCAGGTGGCAGAGCCGGCCTGAGGTTTACATTCAGGGAGCGGCGGCGGTCTAAGACGGTTGACATGTCAGCTTGGCTATGCAAATAAAGCATGAAGTAGACTTTAACATAGTGAGCTTAGTTGATTAGATAAGCTTTCTGTATTGTATGCTCTTCAGGTGCACTTTGTTCGTGACGTAAGTGCGGGCGCTTGGTTTCACCGTAGCCACGGTGGCCTTGTGACATTTCATTTAAAAAAGTGTCTTTATTAATATAGCTGCAGATAGCGAAGCGTTCGTACTATCAGACTGCCACCGGTGCGCATTTTGAAAATTTGCGCCTGTCTCTTTTTATTCCCTGTTATCCTCGTTACTAAGGCCGGTGTTATAATGGTCTCTAAAGTAAACTTATCAGAGTCCCAGTCTCTCCTCAAGAAATCCTATTTGGGCTTTAAGAGTTCCAAAGTCGTTTACTTACCCAAGGCAAAGTTTTCAGCCAGAATCAATTAGCTAAATTCAGCTTGAACCCACTTTCGGTGGCATTCCCTTCTCACAAGGCTTACTGCGCAACAGTAAAGGGGCCTGAGCAATTCATTCATTATTCTTAGCGCTAATCCCCAACAATCTCGTTTTATTATGCTCACGCCAACCCTGAGCCTAGCCTAAAAATTTTTGCTGTATAATGAATGAGAGAGACAGAATAAACTTTAATGAGAGGCAAGGACGTTAAGAGGAACCAATTAGCTTTGGTATACTGCCCAGTTTGGGCTCGTGCAATATGCCTGTAAATAAGACTTAGCGGGAAAGTGAAAAGGAAAAAGGCAAATAAAAACGGCACCTAAGACAGGAGTAACAAGCAAAGGAATTTCCCCTGCGCGCAAGCTTAGACGAAGTAGCTATCCGTCGCTGAAGCGCTGAAAAAGCAAAGCATGAAGTAAACATCCTCTATACAAAAAGTTCACACTGCTCTTCTGTTAAGATGCCGATTGTATTCTTGTTACCAGCCGAACGCTCTACTGCGAGGCGAGAACCAGTCGAACACTTAATCACCTTTTTTCGAAAGCAACGAGCGTCTCATTTGCTCTCATCAATATTAATAACTTATTAGTTTGCAGAACCGTTACTAGTACATTCATTATTTTACTGCGGATTCTTTGTGAAGCTAGATCACATCGCCACCGACGAAGACTGTCACCGATGCACTCGACGTCATCATCAACATCTGGAGTTTAAACTGAGTGCCGAGAAGAAAAAAAATCCACATGTATCTCCCATTCCTCAGAAATTAACACGAGTGATATGTACATACGTAACAGGCGACAGCAACCTGACCGGCCTCCAGACACAAACGTCTGGACACATGTGCCGCAACAGCTGGCCTTGTTGGCATCAATTTCCGAAACGAACCTGAACATTTTCTTCACGTTTATTTTCGTGTTAAAGGGCAAATCTGCGCAATAAAAGAAAAAAAAGTATGTTCCCTAGGTGCAAATCTTATTAGGTGATAATTCGGGGCGACATGCCACGCGATAACCTCGCGCACTGAGCTTTGAACGACTGATCCGCTGTCGCTCATCGCGTTCCTCAGGCTCTCAGTTCCCGGAAATTTTCGCCCATCACCCAGGAGCGGGTAGCGAGATTATAGCCAACCAGAGATGACACTGCGGCTACGTGACTTGCGATCCACTTCGTGAAGGAAGTTCGTTTTCCTAGGGCGCCTTCAGCGAAGAAATTCCCGCAACTCGTTTTCGTCATGACCCGGCATGCATATCAAAGTTGTTTTAGGGCGTGTCTCTCACTCATTTCAAGTCTGCACCTCGAAAACATGGTTTTCCGCCACTGTGCAATGTTTCTGAGGGGCATAAATTTTATTAAAAATGCAGTGTATTACCAAAGAAGGATGTCTTCACGATCGCTTCTATTGTATTTTATGCCGTTTATCAAAGTCTCAAAAGTGAAAGTCTAGCTCAGTTCTATACGTCTGCTAACGCGAGGTGGCTGAACACCAAAGCTACGACAACTGTCGCAAACGAACAACACTTTTGAAATGTGCCTCTCTACCTCCAAGTCTCGTTGCTTTGTGCAGGCGTACCAGAAGTAGCTATAGACGATGGCAGGTACCATTGTACCACTTTAGTTGCTTTCAGTTTAGAGTGGCAGGAATGAGGTGACAACATAGAATATACTTAAAATCTGGACGTGAGAACCAGGATGCCAAACAAATCGAATTATATAATGTGATTAGTTTTCCTGTCCCTACAAGTATCAGTAAGTGGATATACTGGGTGTTTCACATAAGGCTTTATGTAATTCTTAAAAATAAGCTTTTTGAGTTACAACAGCGATTTTTTTTCGGTCAGTGGTGTAGTACATCAGAATAAAGTTAAGACGTGCTAACTAGCAGGCCGACTAATTAATATTGAATAGTTAACTTTTAAACTATTACTGTTAGGCTCCTTAATTATTGAGAGGCGTCTAGCCCACCAAAATAATATCCATATCAGTTTTTAGAATTTCTAAAACGCGGTTACCCTCGGCGCTGTGACTCAACAAATTTTGGCTATTTCGGCGAGCTGCGTTCACTGGAGAAGTTGCTTTGCCTGAGGGCTTCTCGAAAGCGCATGTATTTTGGCGCGATGTAGCCAGAATTTGATGGGCCACAGCACCTACGGTAACCGCCTTTTCTAAATCCTAAAAATTGATATGGATATTACTTACGGTGGCCACTCAATAATTAAGGAGCCTAACAATAATAATTAAAAAGAAAATTAAAGCTATTCAATATTAGTGAAACGGCCTACTAGTTAGCGCATCTTAGCTGCATTCTGATGTACTACACCGCTGACAATGGTATGCCGAAAAAGGCGCTCTTCTAACTAAAAAAGCCTATTTTAAAAAGTTAAGTAGAGTCTTAGGTGAAACACCCTGTATACTTGTGTGCTTGTTAAACTGGGTGCATAACAGTGCACCCAGGTGCAATTATAATGCGCGCAGGGAGACAGAGGTGTGAGCCTTGTATTCAGATAATGCTCACATATGGACAAACTTACAGGTCACTGTGTTCCCGTTAAAGTGCTACAATGAACAACAGACGCCAGTAATCCTTATAGCATATAGCTTGTTCCAAATGGGCAGGATTTTGTGCATGAAGAGCATGTAAATTTGCATCAGATAATCTGCTTCCGTCTGCTAGTCTGTGCAGCATGGTTGGAAAATGGTAGAATTAAAATTGCAGCGATTAATGACAAAAAAACTACGAGTATTTATACGAATCTTTCTTATAGAGATCGGAAGATGTACCAGGGGTATACGACGCAGGAATAAGCGATTTCCGATTCATGCTCTCTCTCCCGCATATTTTTTTATTTTTGTCTTCTCAATTTTGATTGCTGGAATCACAGGGTTATTTTCAAAGTTCTGTTTCCCCTGGCGAACAGAGAAACAATAGGTGCTAACGCTGAGAAGAAACCTGCGTCTCATGATTGAACGACGAGATTGCGTGATTTCTATCGAATTCATGCACATGCGAATCTAATATTTGCTTTGTGCAACACTTCACGACTGCAGTTCTATCACACTGTCGTTTAACATTTCGCAACTCTGAATTGTGCAAAGCGCTGATTGATTAGAAGAGCAAAAGTAACGGAGGGTTGGAAAGAAAATGCGGCTCCGAAGGCACTCTCATGCATACGTCTCTCGATTTCTGTTCGTTGAATCAGACAACAAAGTTGGACGACCCGATCTGACGGCAGTTTTCCCTCAATTGCAGCAGTTTACTTCTTGTATTTCACGCGACTTGCGGCTCGTATTATTTTTTAAAAATATATTAGAACATTTGTCCTGATGACGCAAGTAGGATGCATGACTTGGCAGCATCAACGATTTGGCGGCCATGGGTGCTGCCAATGGCTGCTGGCAATGACAAGCACAGTACAAGCTTGATGACCTCTACTCGAAGCTTGATGACCAAGTCGCTTTTCACTTTTTCGTACTTGTTTCTTTTTCTTTCAAATCCGCCGCGGTGACCGAGAGGCTAATGCGTTTCGCTGCAGAGTACGAGTCCGCGGGTTCAATCGCCACCACGGCGAGCGCACTTCAACAGAGGAAGATGTAAAAATACAATTGGGCTGACATGACTTCGGTTCAAGCTAAAATAAATTAAGTATTCGAAATTATTCCACAGCCCTCCACTGCTGTGTGCCTCAAAGTCCGGCGGGTTTCTTCGAAAGCTGAAAAATTCTATCAATTTCTTCTTCGATAGAACTATACTGTTGTTTTCCAATGGCAAAGTCTGGCGTTTACGGCAGTTGTACTCCACGCTCTGGATAAAAACAAGTAAAACATTTTACCTAAAGTCTCGCAATCTTTTAAAAGACAGCGAGCGCATGCAGCAAAAGTAGAGCTAGTATAAAAGTGATATTTCAGAAATACCTCTGCGACGTAGCTGTGAAACCGCACCCAGCTCAGCTAAAATTGTGCGGTCCTTCGCCTTACTCTTGCGGCAGCTGGAACTTGTGTCACTTTAAATTCGTTCATGATTAATGTGACTCCGCTCTTCCTAGCATGCCCTACCTTCAAAAAAAAGAGTAACATGGTGCCGAACAACTCCACGCACATTTCTTGCCGCAACTTCCCGGGCTGTGCAATCTCATAGTAACTCTCTTCGTATGTGGGTGTCTGCTGCTTTCGAAACTGCCCACACCTAGAAGCTTTCAAGTATGCTGCGAGGTAATAGGTTCTTTTTACCCCAGCAAGGCTTTTCTTGCCCTAACTCTTGAAGGAGCAGGTTCACTTCGTGACTGCTTCAGTTATGTAGCGGGCATGCCTTTAGTTCATCTCCGAAACACAACTGTGTTCAGCGAAACTTCGAGATGTTGTAAGAAAACGAATGGAGTCTAAGCTATTCCGGTATGATTTATGGAATGTCCAAGAGCCAGGCGATCGTGTTTACGGGTAAAATGTATACTAGTGGCATTCCCGTTAAGCATGAAGAGGGGAGCGGTTGGATTGTGAAGCATCTGTTCATACAATACGTTTGTGCAAAACTTCACTGGTATCGTACTGTCAGTACACTGTACAACTCAGCCTTAAATCCGATGAAAAAAAAATTAAATTAAAGAGAACTCTAGACGACTGCGCCACGAGCAAGCTAGAAGGTCGCCGCCTTGCTTCGGTTATTTTAGTAAGCGAGTAATAAGGTTCCAACTCCCCGATTTCAGTGATCTTTGTCTTAAACCTTCTTGGCATTGAATACCGAACCTCGAACCGAAACCACTGTGAAAACCGGAGTGCTAGGCAACCTGATTCGCACTTGGCTCTATCACGCTATATCTTCCCCAGTTTTTTAAAGAGAATTAACTGCTGGAGCAGTTGGTAGACTGACGTCATATTGATTTCATTAAGCCCATAAGAAATTACAACAGAAAGAGCACGAACAATAACGCTGCTCACACCTAATTTGTTGAAAACATGAAACTACAGCATATACCGGGTGTCCCAGCTAAATGTAACCAAACTTTTAAAAAAGGCGAAGTGTCCTAGTCCAGTGAAACCACCTCAGGGTTGTTCATAGTCGCGTGGCCTAGTCTTGAGTATTTTTTTCGGTCTTCAAAGTTAATGAATTAGTTACGTTTAATTAGCTAACTTTTTAATTATTAACTTGAGGAAGAAAGTGTCAATGCAAACGTTTTATAACACCTCGACAAACCGCTAGTAGTGCGGTTTCCGTCAAGTTACGATTTACGTAGCTTCATTTATTGGCTTTAAAAGAAAGTTGTCACGTGACCAGCTGCTCGCTCACTTCTCTGTCACAATGCGCACCCAAAGTCTCATCGAGGAGAGGACATCAGAAAAAATGGATTTTATTCTTTAAAGCGCCTCTTGGGACGTTGAAGTGGCACAGTTGTCATGTGAAAGCTTTTTCTTATTGTGCGGGTTATGGTTAAAGGCCCGTAAAAAAACTACTTTACGTAAATATTACTTTGCTGCAAATGTCTCAGTAAGCTGTTTCTCAAAGCGATCTACAACTTTTTCATTGACACTTTGTTCCTCAAGTCAATAATTAAAAAGTTTGTTAATTAAGCTTAACTGATTAGTCAACCTTGAAGAACGAAAAAAATACTGCAGACTAGGTCACGCGACTCTAAACAACCCTCATTTGGTTTGAGACGGCTAGGACACCCCGTGTTTTTTAAAAGCTTGGTTACATTTAGCTGGGACACCTGGTATATACCCTCAGACCTGAGAAGGCGCAACCATGCAAGGCATGCTGAAACATGCTAGATGGAAGTTATCGGACAACGCGGGAATGAAATTTCATCTCTGCGTTGTATAGAACAATGAAAACTTCTCAGTAACCTAAACGTAAGACATCTCCTCGCTCCTGCTCCTACTCCTTCGGCCGTGGCTCCCCCTACCCGGTGCGGCGCTAGCAGAAGCTCTCCGGAGCGATCGTGCTAAGTATAGCCATGGCCGGTCTCGAGGAAACGCGAGCGCTCCGCTCGATACCGGTCGTAGTATAGTAATGTATCGCATTAGCGCTTGCATGCGCCGAGCACGCTGGCTGACACCGTAGGCTAGGAGGAAGGAATAAAACAAGCAAGAAAAAAAAGCACGCGAAAACACGTGACGACATTCGCCCAATAGGAAGGCCGAAAGTCGAGGGAATGCACAGAGGGAAGGAGTCGGGCGGCATTCTTAATTCAGAGGTTGGCTTTACTTTTAGTTCCCTGAGAAGCTTTCAGCACATTCGATGTACTACATACCACTCACACAGTTACAGTGTGCTAGATCAATGCTGGTGCTCGCAGGTTTTCTACTGAGAATGCCAGTGTGGACGAATAAGCCCAGTCTGAGCTGGGCATGATTCTTTTTTGCTTTATTTTTGCGTGCACGATTAAATTCAGGACAGCACAGCGAGTCGTAGGAGGGAAAATGAAAATGATGGGTGTAACATTAAGAGGCAGGAAGAGCGAATAGTTGGTTAGTTGGTCAGCGAACAAGCGCGAGTTAATGTAATCGTAACTGAAAATATCAGGAAGATGGGCATGGGCAAGGCATGTAGCGCAAAGGGAAGATAACCGATCGTTCCTTAGGGTAACGGCGTGGATACAAGAGAGGGCAAGCGTAGCAGCGGGCGTCAGATAGTTAGCTGGGCGGATGAGAGTAATAAGTTTGCGGGGATAAGGTGGCCGCAGCTGCCCAGAATAGGGTTAATTGGAGAGGCATAGGAGAGGTATTTGCCCAGCAACGAACGTAGTTAGGCTGGTGGTGATGACGATTACGGCCTGCGCAAACTGCGGGACTCTGCTAGAGACTCCATGGCCTATGAAGAATCGTGTTTCGGCTGGGCTTTCAGAAAACGGCGATATTCAGTGATATTACGCGAGAACTGCAATAATACGTGAAACTACAACCGTTTGTCTTCACGTGTGAGCACTTCATGTATGCATTTTTTTTTTCGCATGGAGCAATGAGTCTTGAAACCATGACCACTGCCTGAAAGTATGCGCGGTATTCAGAGTTCTGCGTTGACACTGGTGGAGATTTAGAAAACCGTGATTCTGAAGCCCCATGCCTGCGCAACTCTGGTCTGGGCTTGCTGCTGTGACTAGGCCCGTTCTGATGTGCCTGCACATATTCGTACTCTCTCCTGCACATATCGCCACTCATCATAATGGTTTTTTTCCTCTCGCTCCCTCTCCCCGTGCAAAGTAGGATGCCAGAAAGTGCGCACATAGGCCGATCTCTATGTTTTTCTCTGTAAATAAGCATCCCTCTCCGACTATTGTTTTCTAGATGCGAGCCTCGGCTCCGGAAGCAGCGTCTGCAAGCAACCTGAAGGAAGAGCAGACGCCGCTCCTGCTCTGAAGGCCGTAAGAAGCATGAGTACTTGGAATTATTCCTTCAATGAAACATCTTCAAGCAATAAGCAGGTAGGTAACTGAGAATTGCACCTCGCTGTTTGTGACGACGTTTCTTCCTAAAAAACAGCCGCAATTTTTTTGTTTTGCGTTTAAATAATCACATGATGTTCATGAGAGTTTTACCAAAAGAACAGAAGTCTAGTTTTCTCAGCCAGCGGTTCTACCTTTGCCTCCGCAGAACGGCGTCGTTACCCGAGGGCTCACAGAGTTCTCGCGAACCCCGGCACCACTGCACGCACTCTGTAATGGGGAGCATGAAAATCATGAACGTATGGAATGTATCTTACGAGCCTGGTGAAAGCATCTGTGTGTGAGCCATGAGCACCTAGTCGTTCTTGAGTACACACTTAATACACCTCATTCTGAGTGCAATTTAATATCGCCAAAATGTTGTACATCTTTCAAAGCTAAGAAATGTTCGCTTGTGTTGTACTTCTCAGGGTCCAGGTGGAAGTAAAAGAAAGCACTAAAAAAAGTGATGGGTAGTAGTGAGCAGCACGGATCGCGCATCAAGAAATCAGATGCTTTAGCGTTGCCACACTCTTTAGTGCCATTGATCCACAGGCGTTTTAAATACAGCTTACTGTTCTCTTTGTTAAGAGAATTCCAAGAGTACCTGTTTTATTAGAGTATACAGCTGTTTTCAATGTACGCGTTGTAAAAGAGGATCTCAATTTAATCAAGTGAACTTTTCACTTTTTCTTCGAGCCTCCTCCGTTGTTTTACGTAAAATAAACTGAATTTTAACATGAATACGAAAATCCTAGAATGAAATTTTGATTGATTGATTGATTGATTGATTGATTGATTGATTGATTGATTGATTGATTGATTGATTGATTGATTGATTGGTTGGTTGGTTGATTGATTGATTGATTGATTGATTGATTGATTGATTGATTGATTGATTGATTGATTGATTGATTGATTGATTGATTGATTGATTGATTGATTGATTGATTGATTGATTGATTGATTGATTGATTGATTGATTGATTGATTGATTGATTGATTGATTGATTGATTGATTGATTGATTGATTGATTGATTGATTGATTGATTGATTGATTGATTGATTGATTGATTGATTGATTGATTGATTGATTGATTGATTGATACGTTTCACATCACATCACTTTCCTTAAAGACCCCCAGTTAGGGGGTATTACATAAGGGGTCGGTACAGGTAGAATCAAACTTTATATACAAAGGTGTTATTCGTTAAATATGGCAGTTATACAATTCAAAAATGAGGATGGACAGGTGGTTGCAGCAATGTCGTGTGGAAGGCCATTCCAGTCTTTGGCGGAAACGTTTCTGTTTTTTTTTTTCTTTTGGCACTCGCCAATCATGACCGCTGTTATACTATCGAGGAGTTCTGTACTCATGATCAGGCGTCTACAGCAAAACAATTGGCTCCTCCTTTTATTGCTCCAGTAAATTGTTGCACTAGGCTCCCCTGCGGTAATGCAGAACCCACTCATCCTACAGTAAATCCTTGATGATCCGGCGATTTTAATCATTGCTGCAGCAGGTGGCATTGGCGGCATGTTTCGGAATTGCGCATGAAATGGAGGCTTAAGAGTTCTGCGTGCGTTATGAGACTCTACGCACATGGCACGAGTTCTGCTGTGTCCAGCTTCCGGCGCCCTGGTGGCAGTCCGAGGAAGCTGTGCTGGTGGCGCCGTACACCATCATCCTGCTGCTGGCCGTGCTGGGCAACGGCCTGGTCATCCTCACGCTGGCCGTGAACAAGCGCATGCGCACCGTGACCAACCTGTTCCTGCTCAACCTGGCCGTGAGCGATCTGCTGCTGGGCGTCTTCTGCATGCCCTTCACGCTCGCTGGCGTCCTGCTCCGGGAGTTCGTCTTCGGGCAGCTCATGTGCAAGCTCATACCGTACCTCCAGGGTGAGTGTGGCCATCGAGACGTCACTCACGTCGCCGACAACCCGAGGAAAGCTGCTGTGACGGTTACTTGTTCGGAGCTTACCTCTGCGACGCTTTGCTTCAAAAAACTTTCGTTGGAGGCCGTGCAGAATTCACGTGCGGAAAATCTTTAGTGATAGTTTACGAACATGTCTTTATGTGTTCAATAGTAGCTATCTTATCCAGTTCGCCTGAAAGCTTTGATAATTATTACGAAAGATTAAGGAGTATTATTTTTGCGTACATGACAAGGAAAACAATATCGAATGTATCTGTAGCCTGGGAGCAGGGTCTCAATGCGCTCTGGTTGGCCCCGCATATCCTGTGCTTGAAGGTTAGCACCCCTGATAGGGTTTTCCTTTTTATCTCCAAAAAGCGTCAAGTAGCTCTATGGCAGTCCTTTGTTGTTCTTCCTTGCATGTGCGTCTGTGAGCGTCACACATTCCAGGTGCCGATATGAAGGAGTTTTGCGAACTTCCACCAGTGGGTTGAGAGGTAGCGGCGTTCACTTGTCACCTGTGAAAAATCATCTGGCCCGCTTTATCTCTTAGGAGTCGAATTTCGATAAATCTCTGTTACGTATGTACACCACGTAAGAAACACCAACCGTGCATGTATGTTAAGCCCTAAGATCTAGTGCTTTCCGCAGCCTGTCGGTTAGCGCGCCATTTGGTCACCTTGTGAACAACAAGAAATTGCAGCCGATTTAGCTTACTTGACCAAATTCACAGTATGTGCGCAAGCACGTCGTGTCTCATTTCATTTCGCTATCTATTCTATGCTAAGGTTTCAAGGCGAGGCTTCAGGAAAAGATAATCGAAATCGGTTATTAGAGGCCTTAGTGATGGCGCAGTATAAAATTTTCGGACCAGTTAACGCTCGCTGAGAGGGCACTGCAAAAGCGGTGTGTTCGGGATCCACTGCGCACGGATGGAAATTAATGAAGACGACGACATCCGATGCACAGCGTTAGGCCTGAGGACATCATCATCATCATCATGAGAGAGTGGCAGTTAAACAGGAGGGCTGATCAGCTGTGGCGATAGCACAGTGCTCTCGTGCAGTGGCCAGCGAAGCTGATGTTCTAAACCCAGGCGCGACGAAGTCGCGGCCATATTTATTTTGTTTCAGCAGGTCAAGCTGGATTCAGACAATAAAACAGAGAACTAATTTTTTTTCGAGATTGTAAGGCGTAGTGCTGGAGCACTAATAATATGAACTGACAACAGGCAGATAATCAAGGCTTTAAACAGTGAACTGTGAATGCAGCTCAGCGAAAAAAAATAGATCAAAGGAGGGAATCAGAACAGGATAAGCATGGTGTCCGCGGCTGCCTTCAAAATCATATACTACAAACTATCCCTAGCTACTGCGCAATTGCTGTTTGCTGCTGTTCATTTAAATTATTCTTAAATGCATCTCACAAGGTCTTAGTTATCTAACTAGTGACGCGTCAAGAGGTGTTGCACAGCAGTTACGCTGCTCACTAAAGCCCAAATGAACATCTAAATGACTGATGTCTAACAACTCGATGCCCATATTAGTCCGAAAAGTTACTTGTACATTTCTGAGTGTTACGATTAAAATGAAATGACAAAAAATTAATAAGGCGAGATATGGCATGGTATGGTACGGTATGCAGTACTGTATGGTATGGTATGGTATTTATTTATTTATTTATTTATTTACAATACTGCCAGTCTCAGTAAGAGACCGTAGCAGGTGGGAATCAGTACAATATAGAGTACAATACAGATAAATTACAAGCAGATCAACAAAAATGAGAACTCTTACATAAGTGTTATATAACTGCTAGTAGGCAGGTTAGCAAACAATAACTTGAAAATTCAGAACTGAAACAAAAAGAAATCAAGTACAGCAGGAGTCGTTCATTCCAGCAAGCATGCTAGTATTTGAAGTATTTTACAACATAAACTAGAAGAAAGCGAAAAAGAAGGTAACGGGTGGCAATAGGCATGCAATCATCCTTAAAGATAGCATGTCAAGAAATGTCAATAAGTAGCTGTTCGGCAGTATCTGGCAAAATGTAGGACTATTGATATTTTACTGATTCTTGTTACATTCTACTAATCTTGAGGTGAAGCAAGATAGTGAGTCCGACATGGTAATCGATGGATCGAGCTGATTCCATTCGCTGATGGCTAAAGGAAAGAAAGAATGCTTGAGTGTGTTCGTTCGGCATGAGTATTCAGTCAGCGTGTGCGCATGCTTGTGCCGGGATTGCCGTGACTGTGAGAAGGATGCATACTTAGACACGTCTATACTGTAGGTGTTGTGTAATAAATGATATAAAAACTATATAAAAGGTATGGTCTGGTATGGTATGGTATGGTATGGTATGGTATGACATGACATGACATGACATGACATGACATGACATGACATGACATGACGTGACGTGACGTGACGTGACGTGACGTGACGTGACGTGACGTGACGTGACGTGACGTGACGTGTCGTGTCGTGTCGTGTCGTGTCGTGTCGTGTCGTGTCGTGTCGTGTCGTGACGTGACGTGACGTGACGTGACGTGACGTGACGTGACGTGACGTGACGTGACGTGACGTGACGTGGTATGGTATGGTGGGTTTGAACCCCTCCAAGCTGCGCATGGGCTGTGAGAGACGGCGTATGGGAGGTTCCCGGATTCATTTCAACCTCTTCGGGTTCTTTAACGCGCGCTGACATCGAATCCAGGCCGCGGCGGCCGGAATTCAATACCGCATTTTCGGACTCTGCAGCCGGAAGTCACAGTTACTAAGCCACCGCTTCGGGTAGCATTGAAATCAAGTGAAACGAAATGTGCATGAGAACTTAGGCATTTCGCGCACAAGACCGTGCAGCAAACGCTACAACTAGACCCAGACTAAAAGCCACGGGACATATATAGGGCATCTCGCGACGCCTCCACTCTTCGATAAAGTTTCCCTCGTCGTATCGGCACACACCAAGATGAAATCTTCAGAGAACTGAGCAAGTTCTACGTTAGTTTCTTTTTTTTTTATATGGCGGGCTCACAAGTGGCACACGTGGCACTCAAGATATACGTACTGATTTGCAGGAAGTTTTTGTTTTCCTCTGCACGTCATGTTTTCTTTAGGGCACATGTTTCACTCACTGAGCCAAATACGCTGAATTGTCTCAGGGAAAGGAGGTGAAGCTATCAGTATTGACGTCTGTCTAAAGCTTCCTTCGATTTGTAAGTTTCTTTCTTCATGAACCTTCACGGCTGATACTATTAGGAAATCTTTTTCCGAGCTCTTTCCTTGGAGAAGACAACTCTGAAAGGGAGCAAGGCTTCTCAACTCAACGGACACACTATGATAGAATCTCTTTTCAGTACATCTGCCGCATCTCATGTCTCTTGAAACTGATTTCGGGCCCATAGCGAGTTTGAAGCCGCTCCACTATCATTATCTTTTTCTGCCTTTTTCTATCGCTCTCAAGGCACATGCTTTTTACCCGGATGTGTGCTTGTTTACACTGAAGAAATAAATTGGTTTCACAGCGTTCAGGCACCTGCTTTCGTTGAAAGGGAAGATCTCACAAAACAACAAAACAAAATAAAGAATATCTTCTGTTGCGAATGAGCGATGCGCCGGCTTTGTTGGAAATATAGAGATTGCGGGCCCGCATCACGGCTCACCGATGATATTACATTACGGAAGGGCGTACGAAAAACTTGCGCCCTTCATTATTGCAGCATGGTCTTTCGAGAAAATATTTTCGGCGAGTAACTTTCGCGTCGTCATGCGTGAAAAAAAAAAAATGATTTTCCGCTCGACGGAACACAATATGTCCCGTGCTTCTGTGGCGGCAGCTAGGCCTAACAAATATATTCAGCCGAGGAACGACCGCGCCGTTCTCATTAGTTGAACCGCGCAATTGCCTCACGCTTGCCCGCAACACATTGTTTTGAAAAGGCCCGGGCTTTTGCGAGGCGAAGGCAAAGGAGCGTTAATTGCTTTACGGGCTAATAGCTCGCTGCGGTGATCTGAGGACGGCGGCCTTCATAGCTTTAGGAACTACGCTCGCCGCTGGTGTTTTGCCCTGTTTTCGAAAAAGTGGGCCCGGTCTGTAAGTGTAAAGCGGCGACAGCGTGCAACGCACACGAGCTCTACTTTGCAAACGGCTGCGTGTCATCCCGCGTCGTCTGGGAGCGAGTTCAATGCCTTTTGTGTTATGCAAACGGCCATTTCCTGGACGACTGATGGCGTTCGAGGAAAAACGCCTTCTCTATTCTCAAGGCGTGTAGGGCATAATTTAGCGAGGTGGCGCAAAGTGACAGCACCTTCACAGATGGATGCCTTGGGCAATGAACTTCTGCGGACAGCTTTTTTTTTGCGCTTGCATTCCTTTAGATTCACTCTCAGAATACGCCGCAACACTATACACGCGCACCAGTTTTATTCTCCAGAAGATCGAAGTTCTCGTAAAGTGTCGGCCGTTTTAATTATTTTAGGTTTTCTTTTCTTTTTTGAAAACCTAAAATAAGTTAAACGGCGACACGTCACGAAAACTTCGATCTTCTACTGAAACTTCTCATTTCAATTTCAGAATGAGGCCTTTAAACGCTTACTGCCGCTAGTGGTGACGAGTTAGCATGCGCGTTAAAAGAATGCTCTGAAAAGCCGATTGAAACAATGCATCTTTTTCTTCGTGAAATTGTTGTGGGTAAAAGCCCTCTTCTATTCGTTCGTAGGCTTAGTGGTTGTTGTCCTTTACAACTCCCTGCGTGTTAGCCAGTTTTATTGCGGTACCTTTCAAATTTTTAATGTGGCTGGCATATAGCCATTGCACTGCGCTGTAGTTACTCGTTATGGCGTACATATGCTTCTTGGTTTCGCTGGCTGTTGGCTTCCGTCATGTACGCCATAAATAGCACCTCTTTTCCCTTTGCTTGTATGCTGAATAGTTTAACGAGCGCCTCGAATAGGGCAGCCTTGATGCCACAGGTAGCATAAGAGGGTTCTCGCACAGCTCCCGCCCTCACCGTTCGACCACGTTCCTACGTGGCACTCGCGGTAATACTCGACGTACCACGTCCACCGCTATGGACGAGGGCGGCGCTGGTGAACACTCTCAACGTTCGCTTGTATGTGGTTGTTTTTTTTCTGCTTTTATTAATCTCTCATCGATGAAGAACAACCAACTATAAAAAATACATCGCCTATGCTTCTTCTTGGTTTCAGTGGCTGTTGGCTTCCGTCATGTACGCCATAAATAGCACCTCTTTTCCCTTTGCTTGTATGCTGAATAGTTTAACGAGCGCCTCGAATAGGGCAGCCTTGATGCCACAGGTAGCATAAGAGGGTTCTCGCACAGCTCCCGCCCTCACCGTTCGACCACGTTCCTACGTGGCACTCGCGGTAATACTCGACGTACCACGTCCACCGCTATGGACGAGGGCGGCGCTGGTGAACACTCTCAACGTTCGCTTGTATGTGGTTGTTTTTTTTCTGCTTTTATTAATCTCTCATCGATGAAGAACAACCAACTATAAAAAATACATCGCCTATGCTTCTTCTTGGTTTCAGTGGCTGTTGGCTTGTGTATGCTCTGTTGTTTGAATCTGCCTGCCCCCCCCCCCCCCCACCCACCCCCTCCTTTCCCTCCCAAATGCAACAGCGGTGTCGGTGTGCGTGTCCGACTGGACCCTGGTGGCCGTGTCGGTGGAGCGCTACTACGCCATCTGCGAGCCCCTGCGCTCGCGCGCCTGGCAGACGCCTCGGCACGCCCAGCGCACCGTGGCGGCCGTGTGGGTCGTCTCTCTCCTGCTCATGCTGCCCATTGCGCTGCTCAGCCAGCTCAGGCCCATCAGGGACTCCGGTAGGTGTCCCCAGTCCCTCGATTCCCTAGACTTTGCGGTAAACCTGCGGCTCTTCTTCTCTGGTGAAGCTGCACCTGAAGTTCTTATGTTGCAGCATGCTACTTTACCTCTTGTGTCCAATGCCTCAACATTTATTTAGCGAAGTATTGCTCGATTAAAGTTAACGTGGAGCCACCGAGTACGCACATACTTTCAGTGAATACACATTAGCCTCGCTTAGTGGCAAAGTCCGCAAATTTTGGTTATTTGAATCCTTTTACGCTACTCGCCTTCCTATTGCGTCTTTTAATTGATTTAGCCATCTCTTTTTTGTTCTGCTGCTTCATGGGCTTCTGTTGGGTGGAGGCTTCCGGATGGTGGATATGGAGAGAGTGAGTGGTGGGTGTGGGTATTCTGGAGGGCAATGTGGGTGTTCGGTTGACCTTAAGGAGGGGGCAGGTGGGCAGGTGGAAGCTCGTAGTAGGTGGAAGGCGCATTTTTACCGGTGGGTGCTCACAACCTGCCCAAAGGCTGTCCTGATCCCCTTCGATCCGCTGGGGGCGCTGGATGTAGGCTTCACATGCATACACAGACCACAGCTTTTGCAGCGAAAGCTGTTATAGTAGCTTTGGTTTCGACATATAGCCCTGCATTCTACCATGTAATCTACAGCGTCAGCCGTGCGGCCTTTAATTAATTAATGAAGTAGTTTAAGAGAATTAATTTGATTTAATTTAGTTGATTGACCGCCGGCTACCAACCGTAGCAAATGGCAAAGGAAAGAGAGGGAAATTCTCATTCTACATTTAAGGGAGAGAAGGAAGAGAGAGACAGAGGATGGGAGGCGATGGATGGCTTGAAAGGTTTTCACGAGGGCAGAGGATTGCGCAGCCTGAGGTTGGTTTCGGCGGCAGAATGCAGGACTATCTAAGCCAAAGCTATAACAGCTTTCACAGATTCATGCGCTAAGGCTGTAAGCTTAGCTCTACTAATTTTTCCGCCGAAAGGTAGCTATACTCCTAACGAAATAAAAGTCGGACGTTCGTTACGTACTACTGGTGATCGCTATGTGTTACAAAGTACGGAGTATGATCGGTTTACCTAACCAACATCCAAAAGTAGGCCAAACAAGCTGCCGCACAAGCCTGGTAATTCTGTAGTGTTAATCTATCGTCAAACGCGTCGACCACGGACATAAATCGATGAGCACTAAAATGTGCTCGTACATTCTATGAAAACTCCTAGCACTGTAGGCCCGTACTTTTATTATAGCGCCTTTCATTGCCTATTTCTCTGCTTGCTATTTTGCGTATGTTTTCATTTTTGCATTTACTTTTATTTTTGTGTAAAACCGCCACCACAAACATCCGGAGGAAATCTATCATCTATCCATCCGGTCATCGGTAAAAGGTCCACTTCCCCCTCGAAGCATCTGCAGTTCATTCTAGGCGTTAAGCAGAGGGCTCTCTGCTACTTGCCGCAGAGAAAAAAGTACTGAAAAAAGATCAGCAGAATAATTCACTGAAAAGTGAAATTCTCCTGCGGTTAAGCGTAGCATAAAAATTATCAGTTTGCGAGTATCTCATCAAGAGGTGTTGGAGACAAAAAGCAGTCAGTTGATGCTATCTTTCCGCTCAAATTCGCTGCAATGCAAGACTGTACTTTTTATTGATCATCAGTTATTTTAGAAGCTGGTTTCTTTGCGCTTAAGCTGAATTCAGCGTTCTATCTGACACCAGACCAGACCAGCGTTCTATCTGACACCAGACCAGCGTACTTCCACAAGTTTCTTTACAGCCGATGCTCCTCATCCATCCCGTAGTCATCTCGGGTGCGCAGAGCAGCCATACGTCATCATAACTATTCGCTCTTGAGGTTGAGGCTGACGGGCCTAAATGTGACGAATGAGGCTCAAATAACTGTGTTCCGAAACCTCATCGCGCTACGAGTCTATCGCAACGACTCGCCAAAGGCAAGCGATGAGCTCGGTTTCTTTTTCCCCAAACCCACTTTAATCAGGAATCTGAGGCAGGCAGCATATTATGCCCAGCTCGTCCGGAACAGTGTGACCAGAATGGAGTTCTGACATTCTTGCGCACAGTCGAAATCTTTGCTTTCGGAATTGTTGTAGATGGTTACTTGCGTCTAGACTTGACAGGCTCGAGCGACTCTTTCTTGGCACGTGTGGAACGCAGATGACAGAGGCGCTGAAATTACCCTGAAAGTTGCGAAGGCTTGCGCCCAACTTTATTCTAGTCGGGCGCCTTTCCTCTACTCTACATCTACCTTTAACTTTTTTTTTTTATTTGGCCGGGTGATGCGCCTCGCTTCGCCTACCACTCTAGCTTTTTTTTTCTTTTTCTTTAAAATTTTTTCTCTAAAAATTTTTTTAACTACGAGGTTTCAATGGAAGCTGTATAGCTTTCCTTTTTAGCCATATGGCTGCGCTAGGGTGGATGCCAATGAGCAATTACGCTCTTATTACAAACCTGCTCCACCTCGGAGGACTCCCCTAAATATCAGACCAACACTATAAACTGCCGCCTTTCTTTCTTTCTTTCCTTCTTTCTTTCTTTCTTTCTTTCTTTCTTTCTTTCTTTCTTTCTTTCTTTTTTTCTTTCTTCCTTTCTTTCTTTCTTCTTTTCTTTCTTCCTTTCTTTCTTCCTGTCTTTCTTTCTTTCTTTCTTTCTTTCCTTCTTTCTTTCTCTCTTTCTTTCTTTCTTTATTTATTTCATTCTTTCTTCCTTTCCTTCTTTCTTTCTTTCTTTCTTCCTCTCTTTCTTCCTTCCTTCCTTTCTTTCTTTCTTTCTTTCTTTCTCTCCCTCTCTCTCTCCCTCTCTCTCTCTTTCTTTCCTTCTTTATTTCTTTCTCTCTTTCTTTGCTCTCCTGCTTTCCTTCTTTTCTTTTCGTAGCTCAAATTATCAACTAAGACTTAGACCAAGGAATCGCGATGAAAACAATTTCGAAATTTTGCCCCAGAAATATCTTCCCCTAGTTGAGCAGGGACATTTGGCTTCAAGACGTTGATCCTTCGCATCTGGACTGGTGGGCGTTGTTCGGCTCCCAACAGTGTCGAAAGCATTCCCGTGGCTTATGTCAAGGCGTTATAAAATTGATGGCCCTCTCCGAGTTCGGGAGGTTGAAACAAACTGTGACAAATTTCGCAAGAATTTTTTTTTTCGGTTAGTTCCTGCTCTTTTTCTTCCTGTTTTCTTTTTTTATCAAGGCTGCTTCGCCGTCTGCGAGGTAATCTATCGACGCCGATCACCGCGAAGACAGCGATGTACGACGGCGCCTGCAGCTTTCCAAAACAGACAGAATGAAAAAAAAAAAAACGAACCTCTTGTCTCGTATACGTAGCTAGGCTCAGTTCAACAGGTAACACAACCCATTTATTTTCAAGGAATACTAAGTTTTCGTGAATGAAGTCGCTTTATCTTTGAACGAGATGCCATGTTTATTTTCAGTGCGATTTCTAATAATGTTGAGAAACAAGTGGGAATATGTGCCTTTTTTTCTACGTTGAAACAACGTCAACAATTCACCCCGTGTATTGAGAGTTCGTTCTCACACCGCTTTAATGTGGATTCTTCCTGGCAGGTTTCGTAGTTTCACTATTGTTACGACGACCAGGAATGAAGAACCGAAAACAAAGAGGTCGCGTTGTTTATTTCAAATACGTTCGTAGGAAATCATGCGCGCTCATATTAAGCAAACTCATCCATCAGCAAATTGAAGTTACATTCGTGCTGAATTCTACCGGGTTTCGTCCCGAACGTTTGTAAGAAAACACTCTGCAATTTTGACACTTATTTTTTTTTTCCTTTCAGTGCTAATGATTCATTTAAGTGCACCATTCCAGAGCTCCGCAAAGCTGATAAAGAAAGGCTAGAAAGAATAAAACGAAAAGTACACAATTGGGCGTGGACTAGCAAGTGATGCGCAAAATTGAAAATGATTTAGCTCAAAGCTTTGTATTTCAAACTACATGCCCCCTGTGAGGCTCAAGAAAGGTTAGTGGTTTTTGTTTGTCTCACGGACGCACGGAATCTCGGAACTTGTTGTTCTAAACGAGGTTGCCTTCACAACTAACCACCGTTCAGTAGTTCAACACGTGTCAAATGTCCTCGTTCTCTTCCTGTCAGCGCTATTTTTATCTTTCTTTCTTACAAGCTACACCTTGCTAATTGTATTCAGTGAACGAGACATCCTCAGAGACGAAAACTCTCAAATAAGGAGACGTGTGGACTGCACAGTACACCCGCAATGTGTATTGCGCGGGTTCGAAGCCAGCTGGAACATGATCAGTGGCCTCTCATTACTCGCGAGCGTAAATTTTGTCAAAGCTGCGTGGAGAAACTTTCCTCAACATGTACGTTCCTTTTATGAGAGAATACTACCTGCCTAGCTCGCCAAGCATTTCGGATCTCCAAACTCTATCAAACTCCTGAACTCAGGCAGTGAAGCGAACCACCTACACAGATAATCCATTCGGTCGGTTCATTTGTATTTTTCAGCAGGTGGAATGCATCGCAATTTAATCTGCGCTGGCAGGGCATTTCGAGTGCACGTAATTGGATTTCCACTCGGTCTACATTCTACTCACAGTCAGAGCGGCTGTTGTTTTGGGACGCAGCAAAAGGCGCTCGCCGCTATAGTTTCACCACGCTGTCAATGCCACAACCGATGCTAGTAGCCGTATTCTCTAAATGAAGCTGAGCGGCAGTTGCGATTAAAGAGACAATGACGGAAAGCACAGTGAGTTTAACATCCTAACCGCCATCTTGTTTTTTGTAGTTATGAATAAGTTGCTAACGAACTTGGATATGTCAGTAAACTCAGTTGTGTGTAACATCTGGTCGCTCGTTCTGTTCAGAGAAGAGTGAAAGTTTGCATTCATGGTCGATGTTATTTTTATTATTTTTTAATTGGATGCACATAGTAACAGTGCTACAGAACCAGCGTTTCCGATCTTAACGGAGACTTTCGCGACCAATATGATTAAGGTCTTCCTCGGTGTGAGCGCGATGAAGCCCGCCTGCCCGCCAGCCTGCCGTCCGACCGTTCGTCCTTCCGTCTGCTCCATAAGAATACCTGCAACTTCACGAAGTCATTACGTCAGAGAGGAGGGTTACTAGGGGGCACAGCGTATACTTAGAGCTTGGTTTCCAGCAGAATGAAAGCCACGCAAGCTACGCTATCCCCTGCTGGCACCAATTAAATCCTCAGAGACGAAAAATTAAGCAAAATCTTGCACGTATTCGCACTTTTTTGCAGCGTCCACATTAGTGGACAACGCTTCTCAAAGTTACTGCATTTGCAGAATCGCTGAAACATATTTTCAACTTTGTAACTAACTGTAAATACTGATAAATGTTTATTTATGAGAGAATGGACTTACATAAGTATTCTTTAATATACTGTTAGTTAAAAAGAAAAAAAATGATTTTTTCTATAGGATAGACAGGAAAAGACTTTCCATTTCAGGAACCAAACGCTGCTTTTTGATGTGCAGTTTTCATGTCTACACCATCTCGAGTGTTGCGGGCTCACGCGCTGTGGCCATTTATTGCACCCAACATAGCACATTGGTTTGTCAGCAGTGGCTCAATATTGTGAAGCGTCTTTAGGACCATCTATGGGCTTTCAATGCTTGGTCGTTTGCACTTCTTCGCAGGTGCTTTCTTCAGGCGACAACTTTATTACCAGTATCAATTTGAACTATGATCATATCTAATTCACATTTTTCGGCAGTTGCTCTTTGCATTCAAAAGCATTGCAACCAAATTTTGCAGTTAAGAGCAAAGGAAATAAAATGTGAGATTACATGATGCGGTCACTTCCTCGTTCTCGTGCTCTGTCAGTACCCGGAAAAAAAAATCTAGCTTGTCGACTCCCCCTCAAGAACATTTTGTATTCGACGGTGACTTTAGGGTTTTCAGTAGCGACCTGAGGATTTGCTGCTTAACTTCACCTTCGAAAACTACGAGCCTACAACGGTTGAAGTCAAGTTGTCAGTACCAAAATTAGCCAGCACTCTAAATCAAGGTCTCCAGTTTCAAAAATCCATCCCGTGAGAGCTTCCTCCCTTTCTTCCCAAGTTCAGCTGTTTTTCTATATTTATAGAACAACCATGTCAGTGATTCGCCTTTATAATGCCGCTCTCTATAATTTTCACCCATTTCATAACTGGTAAAGTCACCTCCATTGCCGGTCTACAGGAACAACGCTTAGAACTCAAATCTTCCAAGTGTCTCCTTTCAGATTGAGACACGGAAATGATACTTGAAGATTTTGGGCGCTAAGGCACCATGTCCACATTTGGGGACACGAACTTTGAAAATCCACCACAGCAATTTTTCCATGTCCATGGCAATGATAATCCGAAGGTCATTTGCACATTACTTTGTGTTTACATTTCCCCTGTTAAATTGCGTCATACGTAACCATTTCAAAAGAAAGCGTGCGAAATTAAAAGCTATCTTTTCGTGCCGTCATAAACCGTGCATGCGCCCATCTTTACATTTTTTTCGCACAAATTCCGCTGTAGCTTCCACTGATGGAGCCACAGACGGGACATGCAGGGTCTAAATTTTTAGAGCGCGAATATAATTATCTTTAGTTTTCGTCTGAAAATGCCTGAAAAGGGCTATAACAGCACTATTAATGCAGCCGAGTCTCCCGCCTTGCCTGTCTGCGTCGCCAGCTGGCGACAGTGTATAAAATTATTAGTTCTTTTTTTCCTTTCCGGAGCAGGCGGCTAAGGGCACTGCTAAAATGGTTCAAAAAGTTGAATCATAAGGACGCACACAAGTCTCGGTAAAGGCTGAAACCAATCGTCGTCCCGACAACAGATTCCCTCTGACCTTAGGCTGTCCAGCCTGAAGCTTGTTTGTGCATGCAGACACTTCACGGAGCGCACTTACAAGCAGCTGGCCTCTTTCTAGCGTCACAGCTGGACTGTGGTTACCACTTGCATACTGAATAGGGCACAGCCTTCGTCGTCGTGCACTACAATAAATGAAAGGCGACCCTGAGAGTGGTATGTCGGGGATATTACGTCGGTTTCGCCACGCATGCTTTGTATACGTAAGGTGCAAGGCAAGGAGAAGGACTCCGCTTTCCCTCAGCGATCTATTATACGTAACCAACCGGACTGGCACATCAGTGGCAGCTGTCGACTGTTTTTGCGTGTGGTATGCGAAGCTCGGGCATTTCCCAAATGCCAGCGTGGGCGACGCGACTCGCTTGCATCAGCCCGAAAGCCCGCAAATGCATATGTTTGCTTGCCTAGATGTATACGTGGTCAGTCCTCTCCTGGCGAAAAAGATGGCGGCGGCACCAATCCCACGAGAAGAATTCGCAAGCGGTGACTGCTAGCATTGCTTTCGCGATGAAGAAAGCTTCTTTCCGATCATAGCATGCTCCGCAGCGCAGATCTTAAATGTCGCAAGAAACACTGTGAGCTGTGTGTTTCTTAGTGAAGGAAGTGGAGTGGCTATAAATGACAGCACTGAAGGAAAAATAATACAAAGCATAGGAACCGCTTCAATTACCTGCCTACTTGTCAGTAGCCGTTATTACCTGATAATAATATGTTAGTAAAGATCACAGGAGTTTGTGAATTACTGTCATTGAAGGAGCATAGGGCTGTCACTGCAGATTGAATACAAGGGCTAGTGTCATTAGCTAACATTGTGCTTATGTATCATTTGTTGCCAGCGTCACAGGAAACCGCCTTAGTAGAGATATGCGACAAGCATAGAGGTTAATCTTCTCTACGTCCGTGATATGGTAAGTATGTTGTGATGTAGCTAACCTAAAGGTTTGCTCTCCTGCACGGCTTCAAAACAGACGACTTTCCCCGTCCCCGCACTCCTCTGTATCCTTAACATTGCCGCATGTTCTCCATAAAACATCAACCAACACTGAACGCGAAAAAGGACTCAGGAGATTACAAGATACACGTTGCTGTCCCAAATGTTCCTTGCTATTTGCCATCTCAGAATTCAGCTTCTTGCATTTCATCCTGCTCAAACAGTCCGAGTTTATACACAACCCCCATATTCCAACCTGGGATGCCTGACGCCTCAAGAACTCAGTATTGGCACAAAACACACTGACCAACCGCATTTCATACCTTACAGGCGGCCACTAGAGGGTACTCTTTCAAATTAAATCTTTCTGTCTCCACCTGCAACGGTGGCTCTGTGGCTTTGGCTTTCGGTTCCTGATCCCAAAGTTGTGGGATCGAATCTAATCTGCGGCGGCCGCATTCAAATGGAGGCGATCTTCCTTCTTCCTCGCATTTTGTAGTTATATAACTCTGTATAAGTGTCCTCTTTTGTGTGCTTTGTATATATGTATGTATGTACTTTTTATATGTGTATACTCTGTTTAACTTTTGTATTGTATAGTATTTCTCCGTATGTACTGCCTGTCGCTGCTCTGTAAACGTCTCCGGGACTCAGTCAAGGCCCAGTCGGTCCTTTTAGCCCGGAGAACGTTCCAGTGTATAACTGGAGAATAAATTGAATTGAATTGAATTGAATCTGCAAAAACGCCGGTGTGCTGTGCGATGTCAGCGCACGTTAAACGACCCGAGGTGGTCTAAATTTATCGGTAACCCTTACTACGGCGTCCCTCACTGACGTTGGACGTTCGGGACTTCAAACCCTATAGATATTAATACCAGTGCCTTTCTTCTCTGTCGGTCTGTTTCTCTCTCTTTCTCTCTTAGCTACTGTGGCTGTACTGGTGCTGCCAACCAGGCGCCGGCAAATATGGAGTGTTTTTTACTTCCAACGGCATCCCGTTAGCCGAGATAGTCACAGTGGCCTTCCTCCGTCTCGTGCAGCCAAGATGAAGTGTCGCGAGGACTGGGGCGACCCCCTGTACGAGCGCCTCTTCACGCTCTTCCTGGACGTGCTCCTGCTGGTGCTGCCACTGCTCATCATGGTGGCCACGTACGCACGCATCGCCGCCACTCTGCGCTCGGCCATGCAGCAGCAGCAGAGCGAGGCCGCCAGCTCGCCGGTGGCCATTGCCAAGAACGGTGCGTGAAACCCTTACTCCACCCTACTTCAGACACTCCAGGCACGACAACGCCCATCTGATCCGTTAAGTTAGTTTCTTGACGGTGGCGCATAAATTCTCATTCTGCGCTAGTTTTCCCAGCTACAGTGGGCAATTTTTGTAGCGAAAGCTACACTAGGCTAGCAGAAGCGCATTTCGCGGTGCCTGCCAAAGGCCACTACTGCGCATGCGCCGTTACCATGGCAACCATGGTGCCGCAGCCACTGCGCCGCGCTGCGCATGCGCAGAGTCATGCCGCGCAGCTGGTATATAAGCCGGAAGCAATGCGCTTGCTCCTCAGACGCGCACCATGGAAGAAGGAGAGCGGCCGTGATCGTCACGGCAGCAGTACAGGCTGCATGAAATATAGTCTTCCGATACAGAAGTCGTCGCATTGGCAAAAGGCCGGCCGACAGCGTGAAAACGAGACGAGAAAGGCTAAGCGGGCGGCCCAGATACCCGAAGAAAGAGAGGAACGTCTCGCGAAGAGACGCCACCAATCTGCTGAACGACGGCGTGTGGCTACCGGAATTTCAGTAGACTAAATTGCTTTCGCTACCTATATCCTGGCCTAGCTGAGCTAAGCCAGTGCCAATCGTTTTTTCAGGCTTCCCCCTGTCTTGCGACATCCGCAGTTAGCTACTTCGAGAATCCGCGCAAAACACACGGTTTTCGTAAAGTTTGTTGCGAGTTTCTTTTGCAGTATGTTGTTTTTGTATGCTGGGCGGTATTTTTCCTTGCATGCGTGAAAGCGCGCTTACATACGTGTGTGCAAGCAGCCAAATGTGCTTCTGTGTACGCTTTCTCATAGTTTCTGTAGCACCTCTCCGCCTTCAATGACAGCCGAGTGTAAGCTTTACTTCGTTCTCGAGTTGTCCTGTGTATGCAGTAAGTACACTCCTTCAGGCATCGAAAACATGGAAAAAAAATATTTGTCAGGATACCTAATCTTCGATCCCGGCCGCGGCGGTTGAATTTCTTTGGAGGAGAAATTCTAGCGGCTCGTGTACTGTGCGATGTCAGTGCACTTTAAAGAACCCCAGGCGGTCGAAATTTCCGGAGCCCTCCACTACGGCGTCTCTCATAGCCTTAGTCGCTTTGGGACGTTAAACCCCATAAAACCAAACCAAACCAATCACTAACATGGCTCTTATGTGTTTATGTCGTACTGTTGTAAAGAGAGAGAGAAAAATGATGTAAGACTTTATAAGGTGAGACTAAATGCTACTGGGGATTTTCGCGAAACTGACACCATGCTGCGGTGGCGCCGCAAACTAGTCAAAGAAGGATCGCCTAACGCTGGATTACATCGCTTTAATTCTCTGTGACCTCAGTGGTTAGTCGGCATAATCAGACGCTGTTGTCAGAGTTTTGCTGCAAAAATATATGTTAAGAGGGCTTTTACACAACTGTCTGTACGGTAACGAGGTAGAAGAGGCGCTCAGTGTCACTGCGTGAATTTTTTGGTGCCAGCAGTACTGAAATAGCATGGGAGGGAGCCGGAAGTTTCCGTGCTGTAGTAAAACGCTTAAAGGACTATGACAGCTCATTTCTTATCAGGCACCCACTCTGCATATTATTTGCCTGGACTAGAACGGTATGTAAATTCAAGACTCTTCTTTGTGAAGAAAAATCGCTGAGCACAGATGACGAATGTGCACATTTAAAGCAGAAAGAATTTTATCAATACTGTCTCTAATTCCAGCCCTTATTGAGGCATGCCTGCATGGTGCTATACTACTTTGTTATCCATTGGGAAAAGGCTGGGTGGAATAATTATTTCACTGAGTTCCATTTCATTATGATCCTTTTTGCCCTTCGACTGCCCTATTCCCTCACTATCGCTGGAGTCAAACGGATGGGCGGATGGCAAGAATTGAATAAAATCGGGAAAAAAAGAATTGTATCGTAACGATCTTACATTCATTAAATGCCTTTCGTCATCTGCTGACGAAAAACCTAAGAGCTCAAAGCCACGGGAACCATCGTTAGTGCCTTTAATTTTTATCTCCAAAGCGCGCGTCCATAGCTTACCACTCTGCCTTCATGCCGGCCGTTATCAAACGTCGGCGAAAGAATTCTTCCTTGTCTCTCAGTTATTGTTTTACACCATCGAGAGACGTGTATTGATCACGCAAGGTTGCCGCAAGCGACAAACAAGCGAGATTCTACCTACCCTGGAGCGGTCCTCTATAACCCCCCCCCCCCCCCCTTATTCGATCAATTTAGGGGCCCCCTCTGGAGTGTCAATATCTCGAGCTGGTATCCTTTCCTCATCATCGCACAAGAAGCGATAGTAAGATGTGTAAGTTAGTCAGCTCTGGCTAGAGGTAGGGTGAAAATTTTCAGTAGCGGTTACCGTCGAAAACGCGTCAAAGATGTCTAGGCGAGGCAGTACCAGTTTAAGGTGCTTCATTTCCAATGCTATTCTAACTGAATACGTGCATAAGCGCAACGGACTCTAGAGCAGAGGTACCAGGTCTTCCAACGGGCGCAGGCTCGGCGTTCGCGGCTGTGCACCCCGCCCGGACGTCGTCTCAGCGGCTCCGGGCCACCGCCACCATCCGGTGGCACCAGCGGGACCCCGACCGGTCGCTGGCCACCAAGCAGCGCATCATCCGCATGCTGTTCGTGGTGGTGGTCGAGTTCTTCGTGTGCTGGACGCCCCTGTACGTGCTCAACACGGTGTCCCTGTTCCGGCCGGAAGCCGTCTACTTCGGCCTCGGCTACCGGGGCATCTGCTTCCTGCAGCTGCTGGCCTACGCCTCCAGCTGCTGCAACCCCATCACCTACTGCTTCATGAACAGCACGTTCCGCGTCAGCTTCCTGGCGCTGTTCGGTCGCAGCTGCTCGGCGCGCGACGGAGATTTCAGCTCAACCCGAAGATCGAACAAACAGGCTTTTGTGTACGTGCTTGGCCACGATGCGACGTAGTTGCGGACCCTACACCACTAAGTCTTCCTGTGTACGCCAGGAGAATGAGACTCTCTAAGAGTTCACTCTAAGCGAGTGAACCAACCCCAAAGGGTACACTTCCAATTGAAAAAACGTCTTTGTGTGCTCAGAACCGCTATTAAGCGTGTTGTGTTTTCCAGAAAGTATGGTGTCGCTGGATGACACTGACGAGTAGCCCTGACTGGATGCACAGGCGTGCATGCGCCCTGAGCTGGAAACCTTCTACGTAGCTACGGCGCTGTCGCAGGTGTTAGTTATCGGAGTGACCAAGGACTTGAGTTACCAGCCTGTACTTGATGCGTAAGATCGCTTGTGCCAGCACGCAGTTAAAAACCCAAGCGTCACAGTTATCCCAACCCAACCTAGCGTCAACTGTTATCGTTATCCTACCTCTGTTCCAGGATGCTTCTCAGCATCTAAGCTCATGAATCAGAATGTCCAGAAGTGTGAATATCGGCACGACTATGCGCGAACCCCTCATTTGCCTTCCCAAGAAGGTACACTGTCACTGGAACAAATAACGCATATTGACGCACCTTAAGTTATCGAAGCTGCATGTGGGTAGTACTTGTGCGCGTGCTCCCCATTGGCCAGACTGGCGTAGCCATTCCCCGCCTTCCAAAGTTAACATTGGGAGGCTATGAAATGAAGTGCAGCCAGTAATTTTAGAGTCCTGCACTTCTACTGAGCTGAGATCCTGTGCATCCGAGACGCTGGAAGAGCAACAATGACGTCACGCATTGTGACCAACACCAATACGTTGCTTTTTACGAAGCTTGCTGATCCCACATATCGTATCACTAACGTTCTTATTCAAATCGAATTTATTTATTGCTTACTTAATTGTTTGTTGGCTTATTTTACTTCGTTTGTTTCTTTTTCAGACTTATAATATTAATTATCACATTCTGGAAAGTGATTGAAGAAGATTATATGGGTGACTGCAAGAGAAGTCTTTAGTAATAAACCGTGAGATTATTTCAGAGAGACGAATTTATAACGAGGAAAGAAACAGAAGGAATACAATGTCAGTGAGGACAGCAGACGTCGCAGCATCAATTCTGCGTTGCTATGTTAACGTACTCCTTTAACGCAAGATTCTTTAAAATAAAAAGCGTCAAAACTTCAGTCTACGCACACGCTAAATATAACAGATAGGGAATTAAGTCTTCCTACAGAAAGCATAAACCAAATGCTGGCATAAATTCCCACTTTTTTTTTCTTCGAGATAGCATATAATGCCCATAGCTCATTTTCATGTAATATAGAGGAAGGAAGGAATAAATACTTATTGAGATGGAGGGAGGGGGTGATTGGAGCAAAGCAGGTGGAGTCCAGTACAAGACTCCAGCGCCTCTGGCCGACGCTGTGGAGATGGCGTTGAGCGCCTCCTGGGCTTCCAGGATGGCGCTGGTCAGCCACACCTCCCACTGCTACAAGGCCGCATTGGGCGGCTTTAGTTGGTGTGTTTTACGGGTGATGTCCGGGAAGGGCGCAGAACCACCATGGGAATGCACTCATATATAGTGTTCGGTGGAGGCGGTGAAGGTTGGGGAGGGTGAGAAACTGGATTCGGCGAAGCGTGTAGGTATCCGGCGAAGGACGATGTTTGTGAGGAGGCGGGTGGATGCGTCGATTGAGTCGTAAGGTCTCAAGGAGGATAGAGCAGTGAGTCAAACGGTGGGAAGTGTCAGGTCTGTGAGTTCCCGATCGCTTGGTGTAATCACGAGCTACAGTGTCAGCCTTAACGTTGCCTTCTAGGCCTTCGTGACCGAGGGCCCAAACGATGACATGACCCTGGTGGAGGGTCCAAAATACGGAGGACAAGTTTGGGGACTCGGCCGTTGGTGAAGGCCCGACGCGCAACCTGCGAATCGTTGATAATGTGGGACCTGTGCGTTTGTTTTTCTTGTGATTTCATGGTGAGTGCAATGGCAATAGCTTCCGCCACCAATAAGTCAGGGGCCTCAAAGGATGCACCAGGGTAGGGGGAGAAGGAGTTGTCGACCGCCGCGATAGTGTATTTGGAGAGGAGAGGGTAGGAGTCCGCTTCTACTTTAAGCACCGTAGTATTGTTGAAGTACTGACTGACAAGTTAGCCAACGCGGGGCTGACAAAAGGTGACATTCTTGACTGCACAAAACAAAATGAACAAAGGTTAATGGGGAGCCTCAATCCACTAGCCAATGTTCCAACAATAATGCGCACCTAGCAGCAGTAAATTTTTATAAAAAGTATCCCGAGCAGGTTATCAAAGCTAAACCATGAATAAAATACGAATCGAAAATTCCAGAGACTCTTAAAGCTCTTACTCATTTCGTCCTCATTGCCATGCGCTTAAACTCACAGTATAAAGAAAGACAGCAGAAACAATGAGAACTGCAAGTTTCCAGGCCGTCTTCGACACAAAACTCACGACAATATTACTCGGCTGAGTGACCCTGTGCGCTATCTTCTCTCAGGAATAAGCGCAAAGCAAAGGAAAACTTTAATCAAGCATTTTTACCACTTTGTTATCTTTTCTCAGTCTGCCAGATTGCATTCGAGTTCTGTTAGTTGGAACCATAGGGAGGCTTGCCATAGAAGCCGCTACCTTTAGCTTCTTTTTTTATTTGGGAATTCTTGATAACACGTGCGCTATCAGATCCAGAGGTAAAGTATATGTACGTCAGAGAAAAAATGCATGCATTCACTTTTCAACTCGCAGAAAATTGCTTCTTAGCGATATGTCTGCCAAACCGAGAAACTATTCTTCTAGGAGAGTGCTTTTAAATCTCCGGGCGGAATGAAGGCGTTGAGAACGGAACGCGGCTGTACAGAGCAGTTTTTTTTTTCTTCTTTTTTTGCGCAGCGCATTTTGGTCCCTTTTCGAAAAGTGAACTCGTGGGAGTTGCGCAAAAATGTCCCACCGCACTGCAATTGCAGATTATACGCTCCGCGCAACGGCGCATTCGCTTGGTGCACTTACAGTTCAACGTTATAGCTACTCCACGTCGGAGCTTTATCTGACTGCGAGAGTCTGGTGGCAACGGAATACGGAAAATTTTCAGCCGTTCAGGCGAAAGAAATGTACTGAAATAGTGAATGGGCGTTAAGACGAGTTTGTGGGTCTATCGCACTATAAAACGTCGCTGTAGTGCAGACTTATTTCCTTTTTTTCCCCTTCATATCGGTGCAAATCATGAGAAAGATTCCTAAGTAGGGACACTGCTACGCACGAAGCATTAAGTCCCTACGTGAACATTTTTGCACTAACCTAAAACTTTCCGTTTCGCAGTGACTGAATTTAATAAAGAAAGAAAAAAGTTCTAATGAGAAAAAACTGGCGCGATTAAAAGCTGACAAATACGGGGCTTAATGAAACGTTTCTTACAGTTAGTGTCTTGAAAATATCTGTTGAACAGAGCTTGGAGCTGCGTTTTTCTGTCATTCGCAGGACTCGCAGCGCCTAATAACCCTTGCGGAAAAGCCGGTTACCCTATCCGATTTTCCGCGATGCTTATAAAAAAGCGGAAGAAAGCCAATTCCAGGAAATTAAATGTGCTCATGGGCTGGCCCTGAATGAAAGATAACATGCGCAAACACAAATACGACCTCCCTCTTCTGCGCATGTTATGTGCCCTTTCTTTCACTCTTATCTGTACGTACTTTTCCAACAGCTTCTGTGTCCGAATTCTGTGTCCGAATTACTTTCATTGTTACTTTCCCCGGCCCTGAACGTCGAATAATGCTTCTAGAAGGGGCCAGATGAGGAACAGCTGCGTAAATATTTTGGAGGGATTTCTCAGAAAGACCTCGAGGATAAATTTCGAGCTGCCCTTGGAACTGCTTCAGACTCTCAAATCTATGCTCAAGGATGCGAATACAGAGTACTGAATATTAAAAATATTTAAGCATTCGGGCAATGAGGCCAATCCTCATTGCCGTTTTCATCCTCATTGCCATTTTGCCTTATTCACATCCCGCTATTGCTGCTCTCTCCGGCATAATAGAAAGCAACTGCGGGCTCGTTTGTTGAAACGTAAAAAGAGCATTAGTGCATAGCAATGCATAATCGGTGGTGCTTGCGTAAGTTTTGACTTTTTGTTCCAGTCGGTCAGCGCACTGGCACGACGATAACAATTAGAAAAATAACAGTTCACTCTAATAAGTGTATTACCGCAAATTCACGAACATAACTCGACGTACATTATCCCCCTGAGAGCTGCGAAAAGAGCCCCACTTAAACTGGCTCAGCAAACTTCACTCTTCCACGAGCAAACCTTTGTTGCTCGCGCCACATGTTTTTGAAACCAACGGCGTTTATTGCTATCAGAGTACTTTAACGATAACGCAGTTCCGTCTACTTTTATGAGGAGCAATGTCAGTGCTATAACGTAAAGTAAAACCCACATTTTTTGCGATAACGAAGCGATAACGAAGGAGATTTTTTCATAGAGTTTAATATTCCCTTCAGCCATAGAAAATATTAATCATAAAAATTAATAAATATTTGAAAACAATCAATAAGGCAAAAACTACAGCATCTTTCTGCAACTGGACCACAGAAAAACAATCCACGCTAGTCTCACCCACACTCCCGTCTGGTTTATGTCAGTGCATATTTGTCTTCACTCGCAGATTTTACCTCCCATTGTATGTACCTTGCATCAAAAGTCTGAAATGTGAAATTAAAATCCATGCCGTACACGTATCTGCGGCCATGTTCAATTGAAGTGGGCAAAAATGTGGAGTGTGTAATGACAGCACATGTCACCCGAAGGTGGTCACCAGCAGAAGAAAGTTAAAAAAAATGTAGGCGTTTAACCTACGGCTTGACGCCATTAATTCAGCTAGAAGCTTTCATAGAAAGCCCAAGCGTGGTATCTGCTTTGGCTATTGTTCGGTGTCTGCGTAAGACAAGCAACGCGTATACTGATAAGAAATTCAAGTTGCTTCTCGCCTTCTCTGCCTCATTCTCCTTCGCTGGGGCCTGGAAAGCACTGATCACACTGACGGTTATCCCTAATGGTATCCCTGAAACAGTTTTTCGCTGTAATAAAGCAGATAAACCAGTTGTCAAATTGCACCAAACATTCAACTTCCCGCTAACTACGACTGCTAAAATAGCTCGGTCTAAGGCAGCGGCACAAGCACTAAACATACCGAAAAGCGCAGGCAGTAATGTTATTTAGTCGGTATAATGTACAAACTCTATTCATTCATCCAAACCTCCAAACAGCCCATATTGTGCGTAGTTAGACTTGACGACGCGAAATTCGCGTTGTATATATCGAGTTCGCAATTTCGTTAGTGCACAGAAAAGTTGTTGATTTATTGGTCTTCGCGCCAACCACCAGAGCGCCGTTGTGCAAGCCGCAGTGTACTCGCGAGTTTCAAAGGGACTTCCGTACGTTACACTGCTCTGTGTGTGCATGGTGTGTGTGTGTTTGTGTCAGTTCACATTAAATTATCATTTGAGTGCATGTGATTTCTTGTATATAACATAGTGTAGATATATTTTTGTACATATGTAATAAGCGTTTAAGTGTATCGAAGGCTTAAAAACAATAGTTTCCATTTCATGTCGAGTGATAACGATGAATAAATAGTTGCCCACTTTCTTGTTACTGTGAAGTTATCAAACCTAGTGTTCAATTTCACTGTACGCCGTTGTTTACATTCTCACTGGCCTCGTGAAGGTGACAGAAGTTATGTCTTTCTCTTGAATATGAATGTACGCCAAAGCGCCTTTGTTTATACCTAGAGTCGACAACAAGTATTGAGCGCTAAAAAAAATAAACATAGTGGTCGAAACGCAGAATGACATCTGCGAATATTTCCTGTTTTAAATGACGAAATTAAAGACAGCATATTGCTGCTAGAGATTTTTTTCTTATTCTTTTATCAGTTTGGAAGAGAGGAACGCCTGATGACAGAAAGGGGGAGTTCTCGCTTACCCCCGGTGGAGCAAATCGGAGAAAATTGCCAGAAAAAAAAAACTAAATATTTGACGAGACTCAGAAATTTTTGCCCAGCTGATAAATGCACTATCAAACACTCTTCAGAACCTACTTTGCCGAAAGGTGTCCCGAAAAAACGCTCACTCGGTTTGCGAAGTAAGCAGTGTTGTGATTTCTTGGCTTTAGTTTCACGAGAGAGAATTATGCCTTTCCATGACATCAACGGCAAAGTAGACCGGAGTAGTACAGGTTAGAAAAAAGAAGACATTACAAACCGGTAACCACGACTACTAGCACAGAGTGTTATACTGAAGCCTTTGTACACGCCTAGACTATGTGGCGGTTTCAGTCTCTGAAGAATGGTTTCAGTCATCCAAGTGCACCGTACTTTCAGTTAGCGCTTCAAAGTAGCATTCTCCGCTGCTGCAGTCAGTGTCCGAGTGAGCGTCAAGGCCCTTGATTGTTGCCGCCGGCCGCGACACAAAAGTCTTCGGAGCAATAGCGCAAACAGGACAAGGGACCAAGAACGAGTAGACACACACAGCGCTGTGTGTGTCTACTCGTTCTTGGTCCCTTGTCCTGTTTGTGCTTTTGCTCCGAAGTATGTACCAACAAGCCCGAATTTCAACGTTGTTACAAAAGTCTTGATTGAAGGCGTTCCTCTGTTCAAGAGTTTCGCGGGTTAGTGCGCATCCTTGAAGACCCCGCACGAAGAAGAAAAGCAAAGGTTGGAAGGAAATGGAAGAGAAAGAAGATGAGCAGCCACGCCACACGCAGTTCCGTTTGAAGGCATCGATCAAGCGTACCGCGCAATTGTAGCCCTGCTCCGCTGCCAGAATGAGTGAGTTATTCTTCTTCTTGCAAAATAACGTTCCGTCGTTGTACTGCTTTTATATCTCTGTCTTGGAGTTTAGCTAGTGATGAACCCCTCCTTTGACAGAAACGTCAGAGAGCACTCGAGGTGCTATTCGTCATGTGGACTGCATTTTCCTTGGTCTTGTGATTCCTCGTTTCTCATATCCAGCGGCCACATCGATGCGCTGGCAGCGCTCGAAGTTGAACCCCCCCTCTCCGTCTAGAGTTAAGAAGCGCAGTGTGGTAGGCTTCTCTACTGTGTTCTTCCAATTTTTGCCATTGCTGTGTTTTGGTTCACGCATAAGCATAGATTTCGCTTTCGCATAATGGATCGCTGATGCCGTTCCACTAGAGCGAGCTCACATAATCTGATTACTAGACTGCAAGCTAAAACGCCCACGACGTTAGAGCCCAACGACGCAGGATTACTATGCCACGAGGCTTAATTCCCTTTTCTTCAGAAGGACCCTAGACCACTTCATCAATGCAGCCGCCTCCCCATGCTATGCTGTTCTACGCCTCTCGTCTTACTGCCACTCCTAGTCTACTGCGTCTATGACTTTCCAGAACACGAGAGGTGGAAGCACTCAGAGATGCTCGGACTGTACGTTTAAAATATTTTCTTTATTTTCCTCAATTCTGTCACTCTCCTGGCTTTCCAAAAGCCAATAAAAAGTATTCAAGCACGTTTTATTGCGTTTTTAGCGTCCTAAGCGCTGAGAGTTTCCAGAGACCTGCAGAACACTCTGACAGTGGACTGTACTCTTCTTATTTTTGTCCCGTTGTTCTTTACGTTCCGTATAATATTTTTTGGCGTGTTGTTGAGGCATGGCAGCTCTTTGAGTGGCACGCAAGAAATCTGAAAATTTTGCGGCCGCTGGCAGCTTTTCAGCCCCCGTGGTATTTGCTTAAAGCGCAGACCGACGCACTGTTAAATGCTCCCACGTTTACCAAATGGTTATGGCGTTGCGATAAGTTCCTGCTATTGCTGCCGTCTTGGGAAGCTCCTCGGGTGATGCAGACGAACGCAGGTGACTGTATTCCACAGCTATTCGCCTTCCATGGAGTCATCCTTAGCCCCGAAAAACGCTGGCACATGTTGCCGTGGCCCGGCTTAGCGTTATTCAAAACGCGATTCGCAAGGGTGAGGCTGAGCCTGTTAGCAGGCAAACAGCCCAAGTTCGGTGAAGTTGCAGGGCGACTGTTGTGGCTACCGATGCTGAAGCTCGATAAGGGAAGGTCACACTGCAAAGAAGAATGGAACTGCATGCAGAGTCCCAGGGGGAAGATGGCTACTTCTGGTCAATCATGAAAAAAGAAAGAAGACCTAATGGCTAAATCTGTGCAACAGTGCTAAATTGGGGCGTCTGTTTATTTGTCTAAAGGTTAAAAAAACATGACTGAAGATGGGTCAAAAGCTAATATGGACCAGCACAGCTTTGATCGAAAACAACTTTCAATGCGTCTTACGCACATCCCTTTCTCCTGAGCTGTGAGCTTCTTTTTCCTTCCTTTCTAAGCTCCACAAAAGAAAACAGCTTTGCCCACGCCAAAAGTGCAACGTTTTTCTTTTCCTCTAAAACGCTATAGGGCACCAAACGTAATCCGTATTTTCACCATTATTATCCGGAGATCTCCACTACGTTGTCCCTCATAGCCTGAGTCGCTTTGGGATGTTAGACCTCATAAAAAAAAAATCGTTTACGCTACTAAAGCGATTGTCCCGCGTTCAAGAATATTTCTGCTGCGTGGTCTCCAAAGCACCTTTAAAACAAACATTCAGCTTTGTTTCCTCCTTTATACCCGTACAGGCACGCCAGTAAAAGCACAGACTGCTACTGCTCCAGCGGCGACCGTGTCACGTGAGTGCTTTTCCAAGTGGGAGAGGCGTGCCGTTTTCTTCATTAATTGCAGTATTAACGCTTTCTGTTCTATTTTTCCCTCAATCGCGTCCCTTCGTAATCTGGCAGGTGGTCTGATTAGCGCTCAGATATTCGCATTTGACTTTTTATTAGTGATAGCTGAGCCGGTACAAGGCAGGTTGGAGCGAGCGTTTAACATCGTCTGCCCACTCTTTAGTCGCTTCATAATCACAAAAAAAAAAAGAAGACAGCTGGTTCAGCGTAGGTGATGTACAAGGACCGGAGGCGTACTTCACGCATAAGCTGTTTGCAGGGTGAGGCTCGCAATATTTGTGAATTTTCCAAATTTTTCAAAACCTTAGCGATGTTCATTTGCACCAAGTCACAAGTACACCGAGGCGCTTTCACGCTAGTAGTACGCCGTTTCTGAGAGCTAAGAGGTGCTTTGCTGCACGTTAATACTATATTTATCGAGCCATATTTACGGCTATGATGATAGTAGTCTGGTCGTTGTTATCTGACTGCATTTCTGCTGTCCCTTTTTTTACTGTTTTCGTTTTGCGGTAACCCAATCCTGTTCCAGCGATTCCTAGTGCGTTCGTTGGAGGCCAGAAACTACTTTTTTTGGTTTTCCTTATGCAATGCACATTCCTAAAAGCACATGTTATTACGGTTGCTTACGTTTCTTCTTCTGTTTTTTGCTTATATTTTTTTTCTAGGCTCACCAGCGACGCCACAGTCTTATGCTGTGCCAACGTTCAGCGAGACGCGTGAGTTCTTTATTGTGTATCCCGCGTACGGGACATATAAGATTTCCTAAAATAGATAGGCATTCTTTCTTTCACTTAAATAAGAACGTATATCTTTAGATTCTTTAAAGGTTTCCGGGTTTGCAAAAACTTAGCGTACTGTATGTCAGGTACATAAACTATTCACTAAAAGACGATATTACATGAGGTCTAAGTAATTTTCGAAATGGGAAACACGTGCAAGAAGCTAATTTCTGTAAATTAAGTTTACGCGAAGAATCAGGAACTTTATGCTGGAATGCAGGAGAGGCATACAGGCAAAGAGACAGATGCGAAGACGCGGGCGCTAAATGGGAGACCTGGAGATGTATGGGTTGCACGTAAAGCTTGAGAAAACACTGTTGCCGTCAAGACGCGGCAATAAATAAAAAATAAACAAAAAATAAATAAAAAATTCAAAACCCTGCTTTTATCTCATCTTTTTCCTTAGCGCACTTACAGCGCCTGACACTTTTGAGTACCACCTCTGCACGTGTTACATTTTTTTTTCTCATATTGCTGAACCCTTGCCTGCAAATCATTGTTCCCGTTTTCCTCCTCTTGATATAGCGTGATGACCTCAGTGTACCTGTAATTGTTCCCTTTTTTATTTTGTAATGCTCTTTTAACAATTATTTTGCCTTCTTCATTGCTATATTCCAAATGTTCCTATTGTTTGTGATTTCGTTTTTTTTTGCTGCCCCCTTACGTAATGCCCCGCCTAGGGGTCCTTAAGGGAAAATAAATGATGATGATGACTCCAAGCCTCTTAATTTCCATTCTATATCCAGGGTTACTCGAGCGCCTTACACTCTGTAGATCTTGTTTCGATACTCTTTTCTTGAACAGAACCTAGTCGGACGACTCCCACGGGGCTGATTACGAAGTCCCCTCCCCGTCTTTGGCTCGACGAGTAATTAAAACCGCCAAAGAGAGCAGGAAAGATAGGCTGTGCGGAGAAAGAGATGCACGCTGACAGTCCTGTTGAAGAGTAGGAGAGCTGAGCGCTGACATTGAGAACCAGCTGACCGGGAGTCGAACCAGTGACTTGGGGCTTAGCAGCACAGCGCCGCAACCTGATACTGAGCCACTGTGGCCCGTAGATTCATCTGCGTCACCAACATCGCCATCAGCGGAATTTGTCACACGTACCACTACCTCTCATACAAGGTGAGAGTTGGTGCGCGGAGAATACTTCGTATTGGAGGTTGATGTCTTATCGCTTGCCACTGATTTAGATGTTATGTTTGCACGCAGATGGCGGGCGGAGTTTTAGGGCGGGGAAAAATTGTGGGGCCTCTTAATTATCATCATGTAATGAAGATGCGTTAGCATTGTGTCTTCCTGCTTGGAGAACTAAGATTGCCGGCTCAACGTATTAATCAGCAAAACTGACTGGCTGATTGGCCCTCCACCTTTCACGGTAGCCACCCGTCGAATTGTTCCCGTGGCAACTACCCTCAGGTAGCGAATTCCTCCGCCCGCGTCCTAACTTCCTCCATGCCGGGTAGCCACCCTCTGGGTTCTTCCCGTAGCCATCACCTTCCTGCCTCTCCTCCTTCTCTCCTACAAGTGGAGAGGGGTATTTTCCTCTCTCCACTTTGCCACCTGCCAACCATGACTGGTCGCAGGTGGTGTACACAACACTACAACACCGGGGTAATCCCCTGTTTTCTTGGCTTTTTCAGAGTTCGTTGCTGATCCCCTTGCGAGGAAGCACAGTAGGTATACGTGTGAAATAAAACATCTTGTCTAAAATGTTAAGGCGGGAACAGCAGCGAAACAACCAGCTTCATGTTTTTTTTTGTTTTTGTTTTTTGTTTTGCTTGGAGCTGGGAGTGTAACGGCCAATGTTCCTATCAGTCGGATACAACTGAAGAACTAAGCAGCCTTTCCCGACAAAGGACCCCTTTCTAGCCAATGGCGTCGTCCGACTCTCATGAACTTGCTAGCGTGACAATGCAAGGAGGGCACTATCCCCGACCATAGAGAGAGATCCCCTTTCATCTGCCACTTCCTGCATTGTCACGCTAGCAGGCTTATTAGAATCAGCCGATGCCATTGGCTGCAGGGTGGGTCCTTTGACGAGGAAAAGCCGCTTCGTTCTTGAGTTGTATCCGACTACAGCCACCTAAGCTGCCAGCAACACTGTACGTTGTATACGGAACGTAAGTTGCGGGCCCGTACCCGTATGAGTTCGCTTCACTCTTATTCTCATTTCGGCCCCTTTTTTGCATCCTTTTAATTCGATAGCATTAGACGCCTCATCGGGAAAATACTGAGTCGTCAGTCATAAAATTTGCCCATTGGATGGAGAGAAGTGACGTTACCAGACCGGAAATGGCAACTATACTGTCACGTAGTGGTGACTGCAGTCCGTAGAGCAAGGAGAGAGCGAAAGTGGCTTCTAAACAAATCTCTTTATTTGGGCTGACTTGCGCCCACAAAGGACTGAATCACTCGGCAGCGGCGTAGCAACAAGCCTGCTCGGCGGTCGTCGAACAGAATGCCCGATTCTCTCGCCTGTGCTCTTTTTAAAGCTGATAGCGAACTTTCGAGATAAAGCTTGGAAAGTTACCAGAACACTCTGGAACAACGTAGAATCGGCTCCGCCTGGATGCGATCAATCGAGATAAATCAGGGCGCGTCTTGCATCGCAAACAAAGCGATAAAGCGGCGTGCCGGCAGCTTTGAAGAATGAACAAGCAAACACTACAAAGATTCGCGGCAATACGCCCCTGCCGCCACCTCGCGACACCTGCAAGGAAACACTGCAGGTCTGCAAACAAAACCATGCACGAATGACTCAATCTCAGTGCAAAAGCAGCAACAGCCTCCTATGCTGTCAGATTGCTAACACACAGTGTAATTAGAGAGTAATTTTTTTGGGATTAACGTTAGCAAACCACGAGTATATCAAAAGAGAATATTTTACACGCACTGTTACGAAATCACGTGCAAAAGAACGCACAGCGAGGTTCAAAAGAGTGGATGCTATTTCAGAGGGCGACGCGAAGCGTGAACATACTGTCCTTATAAGACTTCCGCAGAGAACGTTACATTTGTCTATATGGCTGTGAGCTGTAGTCTTGTAACGAAGTTTTTCAGCGTCCGACAATTGCTGTACACCATACTGATTTTTATTTCCAGCTGGATCGTAAGTACCCTTTTGTCGTTGGCTAACACGTGCGAATTGTTGTAATGAAGCAGAGGGCATCAATTCAGCTCGCCATGCGGGCCGCATTGCCATACTTTTGTCTCCCATTGGTCAGTAACCGGAAGCGGGAGAGAAGACACGAGGGGAGGGGTAAGGGCAAAAAAAAAGTAGGGGTGCGCTAATATCGAAATTTTCGAACACGAATATGATGAATATAAGAATATAGACTATTTCTTTAGCCTAGCGACAGGGTCCCTCCTATCGTCATTAAGTCTGAGCGGCTTACAATGCACCAAGCAATACGCGGGATTTCTACACGATCGTTTGCGTGCCGATGACAACTTGACATCGCCCTGTGGGCTTTCCCGCATATCATTGTAGACCAAAACGAGACTGCGGAGCTCACGGTATACAGACCGATACAACATTTAGAATGAAGCTGCAAATGCCCCTCAAAAGAGGCTATCCAGCCAATGGCGTCAAAAAAATAGGCCGAGGCCATTGGACCTCCATTGAGTTGAAGAACCTCTGTCGCTTCGTTCTTCCAGTGCCATGGGTGTGGGCAAAAACATTGAAATGCATTATATAAAAGTCAAGCAAAATCCCACGCGCTTTCTAATTGCGTTTCTTCGAAGCAAGTGACCAGCTATCTTTTTTCATCAAAAGTGATATGCGGGAAGGAACACTTGCGAAATTTTGCATGTGGTCCAAGCCTAGCAGTGTTGTTTCGTTGGCTCTTTAGTGTTTTTCTAACCCTTTAAACTCGATATTCAAACAATATGCCCAGACGTAGTGGTACTTCCACAGTCGGATTTATGAAAGTCGACGGTTTTAGTAGCTTCCTAATATTCGAAACTTTTCGAATATTTTAAAATTCTCTAGTAACCATTTCTCGAATCTAAGTTGAACCAAATAATTTATTGATTGGTATTCAATATTTTAAATATTCGTGAATTCTCGTGTATCCAATTCTCGAATCTAACAAGAATCAAACAACATGTTCGATACGCATTCATTATTTTGTATACTCGCGCACCGCTACATAACATAAAAAGTAAGCTAGAGTTGGCAAAAGTAAATTAAAGAAAAATGAACCAAATAATTCTTAAGATGCAGCGAAGAGGGCTCCTTGCGAACTGATAAGTCCTCTTTTTTTTAGCTCTTTTTTCTACTTATTTTCATTTTTTCCTCGCATTAGGAGTTCCTAAGCACTTTTGGTTGATTGGTTTATGGGGTTTAACGTCCCAAAGCGACTAAGGCTATGAGAGACGCCGTAGTGGAGGGCTCCGGAAATTTCGACCACCTGGGGTTCTTTAACATGCACTGACATCGCACAGTACACGGGCCTCTAGAATTTCTCCCCCAAAGAAATTCTAGCCGCCGCGGCCGGGATCGAACTCGCGTCTTTTGGGTCAGCAGCCGAGCACCGTAACCGCTGAGCCACCGCGGCGGCCTAAGCACTTTTCACAAAACGCTAGGTGCTGAAAAAATATATGGGTGACCGGACATCGAGGAATAGTCATTTGTTGCTACAGGTCCTTAAGGGAACTTGGGAACGAGTTATGTATTTAGGGAACAAAGAATAAAATCTTCAGGGCCAGCATGCTGCACGGCAATGTTCTGCGGGCCGCATGCTGGTCGCGGGTCACGTGTTCGAGACCTCTCTCATAAACCACCAGCAACATGAGAAGAGAAAGTCTCTTGCACGCATGACGGTTTTAACGTTCCTTCGCCGAATCAGAAAGCGCGACCTGTGACCGCACTCCTGGCAGGGAGGCAGCGTTAATGCCAATGCACGAATTAGCCACGGAATTACTAATGATTGCTTAGGCATATTTCCCAGGTTTGGTGATGCATTGTTTGCGTTGTAAACTAACACCGGAGACTGCCTCTCTTAAGTTCAGGACAGCATTCCATAGATAGGACAAGCGAAGACATCACCCTGAATTCCTTATGATGTGTACAATGTGCCGTTTTCATTCAATGGTAAACATTTGTTCTTCTTACGGTCTTTACAGAAGTAGCTATAGTTCTTTGAACGACAAGGTAGTAAAATGGGACTAAACATGTTTGTTTTCTTTTGTCTCAAAAGTAGGCTATGAAGTCTCAGCGCCGCACACATCTTTGAAAAGGCTAAATGCATCATTTGTCAACAAAACTGAACTGATCATTGACGTAGCGTAAATATACCTCCAAGTACCACGGGTGTTTCAAGAGATTGTTTCCTACTTCACGGGTAAATATGTAGAATGACCAGCACACAAATGTGGTGTTCAACTTTTCCTTCCCAATTACAAGGCCCCGCGCATCTATTTAACGCACCACATACGCACGTAGTCGACAACCTACATTCTGAAGACATAAAACTACGCAGGAGACAGGACACAGAAAAGATGCAGGACGAGGCAACCTACAACTGCAGTACGCGTGCTTCACAAACGAGATTATATCAAACCTCGAAATCGTGCTCGCAGAATATTTTTTCCCGCAGAGAAATGCACTTTTCTCAGTAATTATTTGAATAACTATCTTGAAGAGGACAGCATAATTCATTGTACAAACCAACGCAAGTATTTTTAAGTCACCCGCAGCAATATTAATTTCGACCATGGGATTCTAATCAGTGGGGCTTGGCATTTCCAAAGTACATTCGAGGGTATTTTCTCAATAACTATTTGAATAACCATCTTGAAGAGTACAGCATCATTCATTCTGCAAACCAACGCAAGTATCTTTAAGTCACCCGCAGCAATATTCATTTCAACCATGGGATTCTAATTAGTGCGACTTGGATTTCCAAAATAAGTCCGCAGGTACTTTCTCAATAGCTATTTGAATAACCATTTTGAAGAGGACAGCATGATTCATTGCACAAACCAACGCAAGTATGTTTAAGTGAGCCGCAACGCTATTAATTTCGACCGAGGGAATCTAATCAGTGCGGCTTGGCATTTTCAAAGTAAATCCGCAGATAATGAGAAACTCTGCTTTCGAAGCTCTGCTCGTTAGTTTCGAACTTGCCTAGGCAAAGGCTAGGTGCGCGGTCGTTTCATGCATTTCGTCGCTGCTGAACCACGCCCACAGGAGTAAACCCGCATCCTGAAGCTCGGGATGACAGCGGTCCAGCCACGGCTTAGTCCATCCGTGGCTTGGGAATCCGCAGAGGTTCCGTTGCTTCACGTCCTGTTTATCTGATGACGCTTGGCGAAGCACGTGGCTCGTCCACTCGAAAGATTAAATCCAGTCAAAATAGCCTCTTCCGGGAATTCAGGACAGCTAAGCCTAGGGGCCTATCGCGCTTCAGCGGCAGTCATTCGGTCATTCTCCGTCTTTCATACGTCACAGATGATGTCAGTGCGCTATTTTTGAATATTCAGATCTATGCGCTACGTGGTGGCAGTCAGGGGAACTAAAAGCACTTGTCCCGAATTACTGGTAATGTTCTTAAACTCGCAGGAGCTGTGCTGCCCATCGCGACCTCTAGGGGACGCGAGAAAAAGCCAAAGAAAATAAGAGAAAAAAAAACGCTCACGATGTTGTTCAAGATAAGCAAAGGAATGAATTTAACGGCAGAATAAGTGAACGTCGCCCACCGTCGCTAACCACCAGCTTCGACCCACCTCCCCACCCCCACCCTACAAAAGCGCCACCCGCCTTTTCACCGCGCAATTTGTTGCGGTATCACTTTTTACGGTCACCAGCACGCTAATAACTGAACGTTGTACTAAGTGTCTCGTGACCCAGTTATTCGCTGAACACGAAGCTGACAGCAGCCTGAGGCCTGACAAGTAACCCGGCTGTCAAATTTCAGGAGCGTCAATGGAAGCGACGTCCTGCTCCTCTTGGTGGCCTTCGCTGTAATCATCGGCGGATACATGGTCATCAGAGGTAATCATGATGCCGGTTGGGGGCTGAGTATAACGTGGGGGAAGTTTTATTATAAACATGTGGATGCTGCGAACGATGTTTGTTTTTTTTACTAAAACTTGGCATCGTTGTTTCAAAAGATGTCGTAGACTGCTTTGTTAGCCGCACCGAGTTGATTGTCTTATGTACTACACGAAAATGGTAATTCGACTATTTGGTTTGTCGTCTTAAGAAGCAATAGGACCCAGATTAGGGACGAAGAACATACCAGCGTTGTGTACTTTTTGTCCTTATCTTGTGCAAGCTATTCCTTTTCAAGACGTCTATGTACGAAGATATGTGCATGTTCCGTTGCCTGAATCCACTTGAATCTCTGTTTTCTCTGACTACGGCTGCCGGCATGGGGGCACAATTTCGCAGATCTGATTTCGACCCCCATTTCGATTAAGCAAAATACAAAAACGCACATTAAATTTCAGTGCATTTTAGAGAACCGCAAATTATTGAATTTTTATTTCACATTCAAAGCAACAGTCTCATGGCTTGCGGCTAAACGTAAAAGCATGCAGGCATGATTGAGGTAAGATTTAATTCTGAGCCCTCAACTACAGTGTACCCTAGCCCTCAGTGTTTTTCTTGATATAAATATTCATTAATCCTCCAAATGGTTTCTAACTTATTTATATCGCCCGCTCAAATCGTCTAAGTGCAGCCAATACCTAACCTTACTTCTTGTGCACTCACTATGATATAATGTGTTAAGACCTCGCGAAGCAGGTGTCTCAGGACGAAAATCTCCTGGCGCAGTCAGGGTAGTTTATATTTACCATGACTATTTCCTAAGTGTGTGGTATCATCCTTCGTACTGCCTGCAGCTGCGTGTGGTGCGAATTTACGTGCGTATTCCGCGTTCTGAATATCACTGCTTCCAATTCGCACCTTGCAAGTATTCGACTAAATAAATGGAGCACAAGACAGGCGACTGCAGAAATGTGTTTTCTATACGACGCTAAGAGAGGCATATCAATGCCCTAAACTGAACTCAAGGTTCTCGACATCGTTTCTTTGATTAAATCCCCGTGATGTTCGATCTTAGTGAGGCTTTATGAAGTTCCGGGTATTGAAAACAAGAAATAATTGCGCGCGGAGAGAAGAAAAACGGCGTCTTGCTGATTGCCTTCTCCGTCTGTGCTCATCGAACCTGAATTATAATGTACGCTCAAAACCCTCGCGTGTACACTCTAATCATGAATACGACTATATGGGTGTAAAAAGAGAGTAAACTGTCATCTAGCACACTCCCTTTTATGGAAGGGAGTGCGCAAGAGGACAGTTTACTCTCGTTCCAATTCTTTTCTGCTTAGAGTGTTCCATGATAAATGTATATTGGACAGAGCAATTGCCGGTTCTAGCCTCTGTTTTTGCAAAAAGCTTGGTGCCCGGCCGCCTCTGGCCAAACGGGCCGTGTTAAAGAACAGCCCATTGTTTGGAACCCGCCGGCAGACGCCTAGCTGCACTTGCATTACATTTCGCCATTTTCTTTTTTTTTTTTTTGCACGCATTCAGATGTTTTCGTGTCTATATACCTGGTGGTGTATTTTTTTTTAAGCTCTGAAAGATGCGTTGGTGTGCTCCGTGCAGGTTGACTGTGCATGCGGACATTTACGCACTGGAGTAAAATGAACAGGCGACTAATTAACATAAATAATCTAATGAACTTTATTTATTTATTTATTTATTTATTTATTTATTTATTTATTTATTTATTTATTTATTTATTTATTTATTTATTTATTTATTTATTTATTTATTTATTTATTTATTTATTTATTTATTTATTTATTTATTTATACTCCAATCCCACAAGTGATTTTCGCAGGGTGGGTACATCAGTACAAAAAAAAACTAAAATTACAAATACAAGCGACAAAATCTCAGGCAAAAAACGTCAGAGATAAAAGTCACGTTATGAACAACCGCTCATCGACAATACGCAGAAAATAATACGTAGCGCAGGTGTCAAAAGTGCAAGAAAAAAAGCTCGGACATAGAAGAAACAGTATTACACAACCGCTCAACGGCTCTAAACAAATAAAATACGTAGTGCAAATTTTGCAACCAGTCAGTAACAAAAATATTTAAACATGATGAGCAAGTCCAACTAAATGTAACAACAAACAGAAATTAAGGAAAACTTAGATTGCTGTAAAATATTGTTGTTGGTAAGCCTATACTAGTCCGTTACTGTTCTCGGGAAAAAAGAATATTTAAAGCAATTGTTACGAGGGCTAAAAGAGGTAATTGTCAGATTGTGTCGCTGCCTGGTGTTGTAACCTGAAGAGAAAGATATTATTTCACCAAGATTAATCCTGAAATGACCGTTTACAAGTTGCTACAAAAATATGGGACGAGAGATGCGATTCCTTTATGTTAATGGTGCCAAACCAGCCTTCTGCAACAGGTTAGTCAATGGTGTTCGTCCATAACTATTGTAAACAAAGCGGACTGCTCTTTTTTGTATTTTTTCAACATTATCAATATTTGTTTTCGTGAACGGATCCCAAATTACGACCGCATAATCAAGTATCGGGATGATAGTTTATTTGTAGGATAGAAGCCGAATTTTGGGTTTGGAGAATTTCAGTGCACACCTCAGAAAGAAAAGTCTATGGTTCGCATTGCTGAAACTTGATTAATGTGCCTGGTCCAGTCAATAGTGTTAGTGATCCATAGACATAGATATTTGTAGTGTTCAACCTCGGAAAGAATTTTATTTCAAAATTAATGATATTACAAAATTGAAGGTCCTCAAAACCAGAAGAGAGCCCAGTTTTTAAAATCTCTAAATGTGTATAGTGGTTCAAGAGAGAGAACATGAAAAAGACGATTCTGGAAAGTTTACTTTCCCAGGCAACACATTCATCAAATGGCGTCCCTGCGTGTGTCCGTGTCCAACATGTTCCACGTTATAGGACGCAAAACTGATATGTACAGTAAAACTTCGAACGACGCCATTTAATCAATTTGCAACATGGAAAAGCTAACTTATGGAATTTTCAGAAGAGTATTGTCGGTAGCTATGCACATTTTGCAGTTTTAAAACCTGCAGTCGCCTTCGATCTTGACGGTCTTCAGCTTCGTTATATAACCTTGGGCCCAGAATCAAATGATTGAAAGGTTAATTAGTTAATTTTAGTTAATTATCATCTTTTCCTTATTGGATCACACTCATTCGCTGTTAGCTCACGTGCAGGTGGTTGTGAAAGTATTGACCTTCTCAGCTCCAACCGAATGACTTGGCCAATCCAAATCATGCCTGTAACTGTTTGGCATGATTTGGATTGCCCAAGTGTTAAACCAAAACATAAGAGTAGCGCAAAACCAGGACGAGGGAGAAAAGGGGAGAGAACACACACCAACAACACCTTTTGTCCGTCGTCCTGGTTTTGCGCTACTCTTATGTTATGAATCAATACCGACTTGCCCAAATTTCCACCCTGGTGAATCACGTTAAACCAAGCCTTAAGAAGAACAGAAAGCTGGGTGAGTTGGTGGTTATCCATTTTTTAACAGCGCGAAAAGACGACGACGTTTACACAAGTCCTAAAACAGTCAAAGTTACGGCCAGCAGTGTTTTGTTTCGAACTTTGTGTGAAACATGGCTTCGTTCGCTTTTACAGAGAAAGACAAAAGGAACAACATCGCTCACGACAGAAAGGTCAGCGCCTCCAGGGACGAACCGGTCCAAGGCACGTTTCCGCCTCTGGACATGGATCGCTACACTGATCCGACCGCTAAGGCAACCGCGGACCACAACGCGACGGCTGGGGATAAAGAGGGACCGACGACCACCCCGAAGAAGAAGAAAGGAGACCTCCGCAGCCACCTTAGGCGATTGGCGGCGTCAGCTAAGAAAGGCCAGTGTGCAGGCATCTGTACTCGTAAAGTTGTGCTACACCCCATACTCAAAGCAGCAGCAACAAATCCAAGGAGTGCAGTTAGTGTAGCGCTACTTGACTATCTTTTCTAAGGGTGAGAAACGTTTCTGTTCCAGTGAGGAGACCCCTTCGCTACTTTTAAAATGGCTCGTGGCCTCTGCAATCAAGAAAGCTTGATCGCGGAGGCCGCGGTTTGGCAGAAGAAGTCTTCAATTCGAGTGATAGATGGCGCCTCTTTCGATGCGCGCTCAGGAGTGACAAACGCTCACCTCACCTACGTTGACAGGGCGGCGACACGACACAGCTCAGTGCCTTCTGCTGTACGACGAGGGATGTAAGAAACTCTGAAAAGCAGTGCGCATCGGCGCTTCTGGCTTGAAACGAGAGCGAATCTAATATGTTTCGTATCGGATTTCTACAATTCTCGTGACCAAACTGACGACACATTGCGCATTTTTCTTTCTCTCTCTGTTCCTTTTTTTGTTTTGTTTTTTGCGTGTGTCTTTGTATTCGTATAAGGTCATCAGGAGCCGGTCATCATTGACGCACTGGCACCGATACTTGGTTTCTGAAAAAAACGAATTGAGGTCAAACGACCCTGGCAATAACACTGTTTTTCCTGCCTTCTCGGTATTATTGGCAACATGGGAAGCTTAGAGGCAGGCCCTTGGGTAGCACGGAAAACTCGCGCATTCTTCAATCGATAACGCATCATGCTCGACTGTTCCGTTCATTTCTTTGTTTCGGGGGAGGGGGGGGCGGGGGGGGGGGGTGCAGGGCAGCTAGCAAATGGTGCCATTTTGTCTTACTGACAAATGTACGTCATCACGACTTTCCTCTACTGTATCGAGATGTCTTGTCGCATCCCTAAAAAAAAATTATGCGGACCACTGAGCGACTTTTTTTCTTACCTTTCCCACGTGAAAGTCGAGAGGGCATTTTCTTTTTCTCGCACTATAGATTCTGGTAGAGGGGAAAGCGAATTATTCGTCACCTGGCGTTTTCCCTGCTAGTCACTCAGAGTGTTCTTCGTGGCGGAAACCAGAAGCTATGAGTGACTCGATGCTATTAGATTCGAATTACTGCATGTAAATCACGAATTCTTCGCTCAAAATTGTAGCAGAGAGGGTTGGGGGCGCAATAGGCTCGTTTTGACACACAGTTGAAAGAGGCCAACAGTCATCGAAACCAGGGCAAGCATAGGAGAACGTGGCCTTTTTGTAATTCATGGTGTCGATCAATGATGCGAAACTAGCAGTGTAATAATTTTTTTTTACTTCAAAGACAATTGTCTAGAGGGTACACGAAAAAGTTTTTATTGCGAAAGCAATACTAGTCGCACTTTCAGCCCGTCGCGTAGCGAGGCCGGTAGCTACCATATTAGGATATTGGATTGGATTGGATTTGATTGGGTTGTGTTGAATTGGATTAAATTGGATTGGATTAATTGGATTAGATTAATTGGATTAGATTAATTGGATTGGATTAATTGTATTGTATTGTATTATATTGAATTGTATTGTATAACCGATGCATCACCACAAGTCTAACCACAAGCACCACCACCAGCTACACTACCAGCTGAACCATGGCATAGCTACGGATATGGCTTTCGCGATTACCGGGCTTAACCAAGCTAAGCCACAGCCATTTTTTGTTGTTGTTTCAAATGTGCGCTTGACTATTCGCTTTACTTTATTGCATGTTTACTTAAGTGTACCACGCAGAAGCTCCGTTTCGCGGTATTGGCAGCGAATGTACTATCTAGGGCAAAAACTTTCAGGACACGGAATAGTTATGCGCATAGCTTTGTCTGCCAACAATCACCTCATTTCACAGGCATTAGTAAGCGCGCCCGTTAGTCTGACTTTCGCCTCGGCAAAAACAGTTTCGAGCCTCTCGCTGCCAATAAAGATATCAGCATCGATAGAGGATATTCAAAATTGCGCAAGTGCGCTTTTCCACATAACTATGTTGCTATGTTGATGTATTACCTATCGCCTTCTCTATGAAAGAACTACGTGCGTTACAGGACATGCGCTATGGGTGTGCACAGAATGTAAGAAACGTATTTTGGAAGAATGAAACAAAAAAACAGTCCTCGTTGCTTTGTTTCAGCTGGAAACGCATGGTCAGCCATCTTATCTTGGGCAACAATATTATGCAGAAAAGCGCACTTGCAAAATTTTTGATGTCCCCAATTGCTGATCACGCTTCCTGGACCGACAGTACATATACACTGCCAAAGTACTCGCGAAACTGCAGTTTTATCATCTATAGCTATAAAGGAAAACAACTGCATTACCTTTTTTTTCTTCTAATTCTTCACAACAGCTCAAATATTCCTATATTTCTGTGCGTACTTTCCAGAGGGTTGTAGGTAAACTTAGAGCATTGTATCTGAGCAGCTTTTGCATGTATGGTCTACTACACAGTTGTTTTCGTATTCAGAAACCCCTAAATGAAGTCATCTTTCTTCTCAACCGCGTTGTGACATGATGCTCCTTTATGCAAAATCCCGTTGTTACTAGCAGGGACATTTCCAGTCACCGTTGTCAAACATACCAGACGTTTGTTCGGTATACACCCTTCTAGTTATTTGCTTCTACACATGCAACCGCCTCTCTTGCAAGCAAAGTGAGCTGAAACGTGTCGGGGCGAAAATTCAGGTGTTTCGTCAATGACCGCCCACGGTTCAAGAAGCCGAAGTTGCTCAAAGCTTATGCAGCACAGAACCTCAAGGTGTTTACGAGTTAAGGTATATTTCGGTTTTTATTGCTCAATGTCGCAAAGACGTTGCCTGCGGCACCACTGCAAGTATTTTATTGCCACATCGTTTTGTTTGATTTGTGACTTGAAGGACTCTGGGTGTCGGAGTTTGCCGCACTTCAATTTCCAAAGGTCTGTTTGCGTTCCGTCCTGTCTGCTAAATTGCGACGGTGCATGATACTTGGTTTCGTACGACACAACGCCTTCGGATTTTTTTTTTTTTTAATGGTAGCGGACGGACCCCGAAAGTAATTTAAGATAGGCAGTGTGGCGGCATTGAGAAATACTTGCGGCAGATCAATGTACAAAAAAAAATTTCTTTTGTAGACCAAGGCTTCTTTCTCAACGTCATATGCCGTTGTGATCAATCTTCTAGTAATCTTGCGTAATCCGGCGTTATTTCCAAGTCATACAAAGAGCCCCTGAACACACAAAGACAAAGTTCCTGAGCCAATAAAAGACATAGACGCTACTAATGCCAACGCGGGAAGCAATTTAGGGGAGATTTCGAGGATTGGAAACCTTGTCTCCAAGAGACCTGAATGCCTGCCTAGCTATTCTGCACTAGGCGCTTTTCGTCCACGCTATGCTTTGACAGCGTTTCAACGCGTAGAAACCATAACCTCGTGAAAGCAAGAACAGCAGAAAGTATAAGCTCATTTACTCGGCATAAGGGGCAGTTCAGGACATGGTCGCTACTTATACCGGCCCTAGACTGGCTGGGACCAGTTGTACCTTGCACAACATTGAGCAGTTTAATGAGCATCGTCGTGCAAGGTACTACGGGCTCCAGACGACAAAAAGTCCCTCATTTCCACACGTTATCTTTGTCAGCGGAAGAAGATTGCTTGAAACTGCAAACGCTGGAGAGATTTAGCGTAGCTTTCTACCGTCTTTCATTGCCTCAGTATACTCGCATCCTTCCGACGAGTGTCTGGCTCCTAGCCGGACGCAGATTCTGTGCACTCCATCTGCGAAAATAAACTCGCAGTACTCTAAGGCTCCTGGGTGCATTCTCGCCTTTCGAATATAAAGCCACAAATAGAAAATAGGGCTTTAAACCCTACTACTGAGTTTAAAGAAGTTTCCCTAAACGATGCAGAGCGCCTCTTTAAAAGCGGGTTGCCGCGTCTTTGGTTAAGCTCAGGACATCCCAGACTCCGGCCAGAGCAAAATATCTCGAAGCATCGCAAAGTTCTCTTTCTTGAAGCTGAAATCCCCGTTTACTCCCTGTGAACAGAACAGTAACGAAAGCATATTCGTACCCAAGTGAGAGGCATTTGTTTTCCATTATAAAAATGGATCTTGAATTTCTGATATCATGACGACATATTTATGGTGAGTCATCAGAAATTAATGACAAAGGCAACAGCTGTTGCCCTTTTGTATCATGCTGTCATCATAAATACTAGACACAGAAAGCTTGATTTTTCAGCATCAGTTATGACGCATGAAGACATCAAGACAGCACCTTCCTACGCTGCTTGAAATTAATGATAATGTCCCTTTCACCCTTTCGCTCAGTAATTTAGGTAGTGTTTATGAAACACTAACTAGTAATGTTGAAACAATGATAAAATGGTAAACAAAAAAACTTCCTGGCAAGAACAAGCATCTACGTACTTCAAGCATTGTCCGAGACATTTTTTCCTTTACTCCTTGCAGTAGTGATGCACTTCAGCTAACAGAACTTTGCAGTCAAATGTTTTTGCTTGCACCTGCCATAGACTGCACACACGACGTGCCTTATAGTCTACTGTGCGACTTTGGCACTTCAAAAAATTTGCTGAGACAAGTGCGAAAAGCAAGCTTCCCAAGTGCAATGCATGCTCACCGATTGCATCGGCCCAGAATATTGAAAAATCCAAGAATATAGAAAAATCAATATAGAAGGGAATCATTAAAATAAACTAGCCCCCTATAGGGGTTCAAACCTACGCCCTCTGCGTGCCCACAGCGCATAGGCCACGAAGGGTCATTGGTTAGAGTGCGTTAGAAGGGCACCTGTGAACACATTGCGTTGTGTATGACGTGTGTGACGTGTGTTTGGAAAATGTACGGATCTTAAAGTAATTTAAAATTAAATATAAATGTGATAATTAGGCGCCAGAAATTGCGCGTAATGAACAGGCAGTGTTATGTTGCTTTAGTACTGAAACAAATTGTGCGTATGTGTATCAGTACAGGAATGTACGGCCGTAGTATGTCGTGCATTGTAACCTATAGAAAGTGATTGGTAATCGGTGATGTAATCGGTAAATGTGTTTGTAATAAATGACCGTGATCGGTAATGCGATTGTGGATTGATAATTGGTGAGATATTAGAAATCGAAAGAATAACAGAGAAAAAAAAAGCAGAAGTAGCGTCCTCCTAGTTTTTCTTTCTGGGTTTCCTTCCCCATACAGTACTTCTTCCCCTTCGTCTTCCTTTTTTTTCATGCTCACCTGGACAACACTGACAACCTATCCTCCTATCTACGCAGCTACATGCGCTTATAAAGGCGTAGGTAGTGTTTACTGTTATCTTGAACCTGGGATAAATTAACCAGCAAGCCTGCCTGTCATTTCGCCAAAAGCGCCTCCACACTAGACTCAACTCTATAGCCGCCACCTTCGCCGCCGACTGCACCGCAGGTCATCCCATGGGGCGCCATCCCCTGCTGTGCACCGTGGGCGCTTCCGACCTGCACAGCGGCGACATGATGCCAGCGGACGGCCTTTGCGAATACCTGTTCTTCACCCATTATTATCGCTCGTCCGGAGACACATTCGCCGACGACAGCGCGAACAAGACTCGGGCCTTTTTGGACCACGCCTCGCGGTCGTCGAACACATCCTTTGGCATATCGGTGACCTACCGGTTAGTAGATGGCTGACATATTGGATGACAAATGCGGTCGCGTTAACACACTTTGCCCGCCCACTGATGAAGCCAGAGCACTTAGCAGGAGTACAACCGCAGCTCAACGCTTAGGAGCAATAACGCCATGAATCTCTTTATAACGAAATAATGGATATAACGAAGGAATTACGATTCTCCTTGGAAGACCGGTCAACACGGGCTATAACGAAGCTACGGCTATAGCGAAGTAATCACCGGCCCCTTCAACTTCATTTCACCGAGGATCAACGGTGTCTACCTCACTGCGTACTTATTGCAATGCAAAGCATGCGTCCACCGCGTCTGCAGGAATTCGCTGAACTTTCTAAACGTGACTGGAAGAAAAAGGGGACGCTGGGCAGCTATCGGCTAGAACCGGAAAGAGAACGACGAGACTCGAGACACCCCGCGATTCGTTGGGGCGTGCCGAGAATCGTATTTTACTTGGAAGTCACGTTGTGGTGGCTTGATGCTGCTGTCGCTCGTAAATGGAGATGGTTGCAGCCAACGCTACCAAACGCCACTCCCGCAACGCGGCAGTGGCGTGCTCTCAGTGTCACCGTTCAGAGACTCAGAAACGGGCTTCAGGTCTCGCATCACCAGGCTCAGAAGCTATGGCTCAGCAGTCACTCATGAATTTAACCTCGTATGGAGACGTGACGTGGCCTGCGAACAGTCTATAAGCTTCTATGAGCATTCATGACAGCAGTCCCGATATAGTCGTTGTTTGCCGTCGTTTTCTTTTTATAGTACTTTCCTGAAATGCATTCAGTATTTACTCAGACGATCTAATGGGGCACAGCGTAGCCTGACACCTCTTTTGTGTTCTGTATATGCGTTGTGCAAATAACTGGAAACAGCGTTTGCTTTTGACGGCATGTAAAAATGCAAATTCCTGAGCTTCTGCAGACGCCGACTGAAGTACTCCCTACTGCCGGTGAACACTAGAGCGCTACACATGCCTTCTCGTCGCCTGTACGGGTTGCACGGCGCATTTTTGAACGACGCAGCCGCTGGCTTTGTGCGTTCTGGGGCCGCCGTTTGCGAATGGGATTTTCGCTATTTCACATGCAGCAGCTGTTGATGGGTAATAACAGCTTCTCATTGGCCGACATCGAGTCGACAGCCAGCCAGGATCCATTTCCCCCATTGATGAGCTTTACGAATTCTTCTGGTCCTCACTGCTTGACTCTGTTGGGGCTTTGCAGCTCTGCAAGATTTTAATGAGGCTAGCCATACATGCGTTGTCAACTTTAGGGATGCGAATGGCATGCTTTCCTTTCGTCACTTCCATCAGTTGTCAGCCAGCCACAGTGGAAACGTAATTCCCGTTCTTTATCTAGCTTGCATAGTGTTCCTGCCTTCTGCACATTTTTTTTTTTTTTTTCAGAAACATGGCCGCCGCAAGACGTGACTTGGCGAAGCGCCATGGCGAAAGCAAGTTGCAGCTTTATTGGGAAGAGAACCGCGTCTACCACTACGGAGTCCTGGATGTCGAGTATCTGGGCTCTCAAGGTGTCAATACTGACCAGCTCCAGTTGGCGTTCGACCTTCTGAAGGTAATTAAGGACTTCCTCACGTATGGCAAGCGGTAAAACTCCAAATGCAGTAGGTTGGAGCGATTCCCGAGCCTCTAAATGGACTGCTTATTTGTTATGGAGCTTCACTGTGCAGCAACACCGTTTGGCAGATTTTTTTCTGTTGTCAAGTTTGACGGCCTCACTCGACTGGTCCATCTGAGATGAAATACACACTATTGTCTTCAGCGCGGATTACACCATAAACGCTGGAGTTTCCCTGCACAACAGCGTGATCCCGCTTGTCGGGAGAGGAATAAAGCGCAAAGGAAGACAGAAGGAAAACATTTTATTTTATTTTTTATTTCATGTATCCTCAGGGAATCCAAATGCATTAGAAAGGGGAGAGCACGGTTACAGCTATAGAAAGGAAAAATAAGAAAAACTATGATAGCAACTATAAACCAATAATATCAGCTTGAAGTTTTGTTATGTTCATGAGCCGTAGTTTGTAAAGTCACAGTTTATGACACACTTTAATAATCGAGGAAAATACAATCTGCCAATGAACGGTTATCACGAATGATGTTTAGCTTGTGCGTGAAGGAAGCAAATAGTTTAGCAGTAACAAGTTTTTCTAAAGTGATGCTGCAAGCTTGAGAAAAATGAATTCTACTCGAGAACGTTTGCGCGATAGAAATATGATGTGTTCTAATATTTTTCATGGAATGCTTTTTGATGATATAGGTCGGTAATTGAGGGAAGACCGGCTGCTGCCTGATTTATAGAGTGGAATCACCTTGCCATACCTTCCAATCAAGCAGCAGAAATCCTATGTCAAGTGATTGCTGAAAAAAATTTGTTAGTCCAATATGCGATTAAACGGTAGTACTGCGTAAAAATTTTGCGGCAATTAAGTAAAAGCAGGAAGCAGAGGAAAATCTCAATCACGTGATCACGGTTTCAACATCATGTGGCTTAATTCTAATATAGAACATTTAATGGCACTCCTAAATTATATCCTAACCTATTCCAATTCATATAGTATTCCAACTCCGACTACGCAACTATGCAAAATGTGCCACACTGATAGATCGCGGCGAATCTTCATGTCGCCACTGCACCGGCAGGTGGCTGCTGCAAATGCGTACAGCCACCATAGGGGCTTGTGAGATTCAGGTTGCTCTTCCCGAGCAATGCGAGAAGGAATCGCTCCCGCAAGCCTGATTTCTGCCCTGATTATTTTTCGGAGAGCTGTCTATTAACGCGATAGCTTTAAAGGCCCCGATCTCCAGAAAATCCGGTGTCGGCGTTGTGGGCGAAAAACCATGAGCATGGCTCTGGCAGGTGGTCCCCAGCTCTCAACCTAGGAGGCAGGTGGGCAACTATAGGTCTCGTGTTTTAGCGGCGTCATCAGAACCTTTCCATCGCATCGTGAGCAAACTGCCCACCTTGGCAGGTGGCAGTTAAATTAATGATGGGTCACTCGGGAAGAGCTACCTAAGCCGCACAAGGCCCACCGCTGGGAGCACCTGCCATCGCAGGGCAGTGGCGCATCGCTTAACCGCTGCACCGCTGGGCCAGGAGGGGTATGATGACTCCCAGGGATCTGTGAGCGCAAAGAATTAACTTCTGCATTCATGGGAGTTAACCCACTACGCTATCCCGTCATACACTTAAGGCGGAGCTTATGTGTCCACCCCCTCCCCCCATTTTGCACGCAGGCCTGCTTTTGTCCTAGAGCTTTTCATTTTTGCTGAATCATTATTTGGCCGGCGTCTCCCTCCTTCCCCCGACAAGTGGAGACGGAGAGAGGGGGACGGTTGACTGGTTGAAGGTGGAGACAGGCAAATCCCTTTAAACACCACATGCCACAATTTTTCAGGTGGAGGCTTAGCACAGAAGTCAGCGGGCAGTTTTCGCTTTCATGGCCCTCCTAATACTATCGCAACAAAAATAGCCTCGCATAGCAAGAAATAAAAACAAAATGGTTTGGTTTAGTTTGGTTTATGGGGTTTAACGTCCCAAAGCGACTAAGTCTATGAGAGACGCCGTAGTGGAGGGCTCCGGAAATTTCGACCACCTGGGGTTCTTTAACGTGCACTGACATCGCACAGTACACGGGCCTCGAGAATTTCTCCTCCAAAGAAATTCAACCGCCGCGGCCGGGATCGAACCCGCGTCTTTCGGGTCAGCAGCCAAGCACTATAACCACTGAGCCACCGCGGCGGCAATAAAAACAAAATAAAGGAATACAACATACATAGGAGTTAAAACCAGTTAAAGGGGATACTTTGTAGTTTTGATCCATGCCTGAAAGCTGCGTCGAAAATTAAAGTTCATGTACTGTTTTCTTTTCATCTTAATAGGTAACTTGGTGGCCTATAAACATTTCTGACGAATATATCCACTCTCTTGCTGTTCAGGATTTCAGGAATATGCAGACCAAGTTACAGCAGCGCACTGGCTCGGGACGTGCAAGACGACGTAGATTTGTCATCCTGGGCGTCAAACCCTGGGTCCATGCAAACAGTGATGCCTTCAAAAAACTTTCAAAGCACCTTAAGTAAGACTCCAAAGCGCCGGCTATTTGTCACTATCCCGAAATCGACATTCTAGATGAAAGCGCTCATTTTAGGTTAGCGACAGGTCTTCTTATCGCTGATGGAAAGTAATGCAGAAGTGTGTCGCATCGACGTTAAGGCCACTAGGCAGGCAACGTCGCGGGAAATAGACTTACGCCCAGCACGAAGGTAGAGGATCAATGAACAGACATTCTATTCTTCGATGACGCAACACTACGCTTACCGTGATGGCGGTATAGTCACGCGTAGCGCTATTTAATAACACGTATAAGCATGCACGAATGCGAAAAAATGCTAATATAACGCCAAATTAATTTTTGGTCCCGACGGGCCAAGAACCAAACGGGATTTGACGAATGATGAGAGTAAACCTGGAATCATTGTTCAAAGAGCTGCAGTAAATGAGTTCGCCACTCTACCTAGATTATATTTTTTTTTATATACAATGGGGCCTTTGTTTCTTCTTGAGTGAAAATGATAACGAGTGAAAACTTCCAAGGGAGTAGAAACATGTCTTGAATTCAGAACTCTGTGCCTCGGCTTAGAAAGTTAGTACGTGGCATCAAAGTAACACCGTTTGAGCAAACAGTGGAGTGAGTATAAGAACACTCTCGAGCACTTCCCTTCCGTCAGCGTGCCTCTAGGCTCTTACTTTTACACAGACTTTCTATAGGTGTTTGCTGCGCTGTACGGAATTAAGTATACTGACTGCGCAAGTGTGACGGCTTGATGCGGTCTATGTCCAAGCAAAGCCCTTCAGAACGTCAAACAGTCCTTTGCATAGCCTTGCATAAACGCACTGCTTGTTAATAATGTATATTAAGTTCTGATTATAAAAGAAAACTAAAACACATGCCATCTGTGAAAGTGTTCCCAAACTTTCTAAATTCTCCGAATTAAATACGACTGTTTCAACACTTCTGTATTTGCACTGAAGAAGGGAAGCTGGCGGTATAATCTTCTTTACAAGTTTCCCGCAGCATTCCACCGAGGTTTAACGCTCGTTTTGTTTTTGTCTTTGTTTTGTTTTTCAGATATAAATTTCACCAAAATAGTTTCACATTTACCATGGCGCACTAATCAGAAGAAACTCTCTGCACTCAGTAGATTTCCTCCGGCGGATAATGAATCATCCGCATAATGCGGCTGCGAGGCCACAAGAAAACTCTGCTCAGTTTTCCTGAGTGGTCGTGCCGTTGCTTTCAGGCCGTGGCTAATAGCCGCTCAGTGGAAATAAGCCCCTGGGAAGAGCGCAGCTTTTCTCCGTGACATTTTATTTCCTTATTCTGGCACCCGAAACGATCCGGGCAGCCCTGGTATTGAGGCACGCGAAACTGAAGCGGGGAATGGAATTTAGACACAGCCGCTGCAAGGTTCTAATCACACTCTCAAAAATTGACGAATTCCCCCCCCGCCCCTGCCCCCCACCAGCTCCATTATCATTCAGCCTTATCAACGCGACAAAGACAGAAAATGTTGATCGCTTCTTTTCGCTTTCTTTTTTCTTATAAGCATGAAAGGCTTTTAGCTTCCATTCTCAACAAATTCAGCCGAACATCGTTAGTAAACTGCAGAGAACCTCGGGCTGAACATTAAGCCGAACTACCCGAAAACTCTCGAGCTATCCTGTCAGAATGGTAGATAGCCGAAAAAACTTGAGGGCGTCTTAACCACATTCTTAAAGAATAAAATGCAATAATGTCTAGGTTGCCTGCTTGGGTGTCTGCAATGAGTGTCTCTCGAGATAGGCGGGTACCTCTCTCGACCAATCAGAGAATTTCGTAACAGAGAAGTCGCTTTTTTGTTTTTTTTTAGATTACAACCTAAATGCTATGGCATTAAGAAACCTTGGGTCTGGGTTGGTTCGGACCAGCGCCAGTGCCAACAGAGCAGCCTAGTTTTGTTTATGGCTTCTGCACTCGGCCAAAACCGATTTCCTCTCAGTGTGTTGTAAATCGTCGTCTTCCTCATCTTTCATCCTGTCACTCTGCGCTCCCAAGTGCTCGAAGTCAGTAGTGTTGTATATAGCCGTGGCTATGCAACTCAGCCGGTTAAGTGAATTGAGGGATAGAAAGACTTGACTAAAGGCAGCTTTGTCATCATCATCATGATATAGCCGCACAAGAATACGAGAACAACGACAAAGCGGCTAAACGCGTCGCTAAGGCCGTTGAAGATTAGGAAAGCATTATGGCGCGTCAAAGAACGAAAAGACCGATGGACGATCATGAAAAACAGAAGGGTCTGAAAGCAGCGGCATGTAAAAACACCAAAGCGTCAGTGAAGGAAATCGACCTCACTGTCCAGTTAAGAAAAGCTGCTGATGACGTTGGCTACTCAAGCCTCGAAAGCAGCCAGGGAGACCATGTGCACATCTTTGCTCGAGGAATAGAAGCAAGCTGTGATAGGGGAATGTTTCACAGTCGAAGAACCTTGCTTATCCCAGTGGGCGGCTACCACTAGTTATGAGCTGTCCTTCAATGCGCTACACCTTACGTGCAATGCATTTCATGCTTACACCTACTCTTAACGACGAGCCCATAAATGTTTTTGTTTTTTTTTTAATGTGTTAGCAGTATGGCCCTCGTTTCCTCAAAATCTATCTTTGTGGGCTTTGCGACCGGAGGGCTGTGTGAGCTGATGACGGAGCGAAGGAGTGTGAGAGAGAAGGGCGAGTTGTGGAGATGGCAGGTAGACGAGGAAGTGGCCTGCAATATCGCTCCTAGCAAGGTCAGGAGGAATTAGTGCTCTACTCGGAGATCCCGTCGTTGGAGCGAGCGAAGGAGTGTGAGAGGGAAAGAGTAGGAGGCATGCAGCAATACCGTCCATAGCGGGAGCGCGAAGAACTATCGCTCGCGTCAGAGCCTGCACTGTCGGTACCGTCAGGACGAAGGGAGGAGTGCGAGAAAGAAAGAGAAATGAGGAGGCGCGCAGTAATAGCACCCCTGGCGGGACGCGAAATCGGAAAGGCGCAATTAAGAGGCGGACATTAAAAGCGAATTCGAAACGACGAAATTTAAAACCGTACTATTGACGCAGACATGTCGCATCACATTTATGATTGCCTGGCAACTTTTTTGCGGTCAACTCATCATGCGAGGACATTTGTTAGTTGAACAAGTCATCTTCCAACCATTGTCCCCGTGTACATGGCTGAAGCACAAGGTCACGTGTTGTTCTGGGCCAGCGTTTTAACGATTGGGGTGCGGCAGCACATTATGGGCCTCCCACAGCCACGACGGATATTTATGGTTTACGGGGGCTTAACGTCCCAAAGCGACTCAGGCTATGAAATGCGCTGTAGTGAAGGGCTCCAGAAGTTTCGGCCACCTGAGGTTTTTTAACGTGCTCTGACATCGCACATTACACGGGCATCTAGAATTTCGCCTTCATCGAAATTCGACCCCGCAATCGGAGCCAAGTCTTTCGGGTCAGCAGCCGAGTGCCATAACCACTGAGCCACCGCTGCGGCCAACAATACTGTCAGGATTCTAGTTGCCGACGAGAGCTGGTGAAAGTATCACACGCCAACCCCGCAGTTGCGAGCACATGCTATTTTTGGTGCGCCTAAGAGGGAGGGGGGGGGGGGGGGGTGAAGCGTTAATTAGTGAGCCTAGTTGCCTTAGTTCTCTAGTTTGTTGATTAATACTCCCACGGGCTGCCCACCATGCAGGCAGCTAAAAATTTCACTTGGTCCTTACGGCATCTTATGGCAAACAGCAGGAATTCAGGTTCTACTCAATATGCAATCCCGCAGTGCCGCCGGGCATCCACCGGTTTCAAGGTGCTCGGCTCATCTGGGGCGCAATACTTGCAAAATAGATCTTTTACCCCACCTTGTGTAACAAATTCCTTTTTCCAAAGTGCTCTTTGGCTGCAGCTGTCCTTACGACATTAAAATTCATTGTCATCATCATCGATATACAATTCCGCTCTAACTTTTTACGTAGGCCGTCGAACTAATGATCCAGTACATACCAATTATTCCTTCGAAAATAGACTCTCTTGCGAAATGCTGTCTTCCACATATAAACTCTGCGGCTATGTACGCGTATACCCTACCCAACTACAAGACATCAATTAGCATGGTTGCACTGTCCCCTTCTGCGCTGCAATGGTCATGTAATGTTGATGGATGTCCGTTCGCGCAACAAAAAAATGAGCGTTGCTTTCGTTTACATCATCAGCCAAACTACGTGCACTGCAGAACAAACGTCTCCCACATTAATCTTGCATTAATCGATCCCTGCGCCAAACAAGGCCACTGTATCCACACAAAGTTCCTAGCACCATCCGCTGCGTCATAGGCCTAATCACCGCCTTAGTCGGTTGCTTCGCAGCAGCTGGGGACTGAGAACCGAGGATTAATTGGTCTATTCACATGGGAGGCGGTGGCCAAGGTTGGCCGACTCCAGTTCTGGTAAAGGGGTGCATTTTCGTTCTTCCCTCGGAGAGCCTTAACCAAAACAAAGAAACGTACACTTCATTGCATGCTAGAATCAAGAATAGACAGGCCTAAAGCCTGGCAGCTGAACAAAAGTATAGAGCCTGATTTTTTTCTCTTTTTTGCTCGTGCAGAAAGTTTTTCTTTCAAAGCCTAATTACTGTACGGAGCGTCACGTTTGCTCAGTTTTGGCTTTCGCGATTACTCCCGCTGTCCTTAAGACGGTGCGGGCAGGGCATTTGTTTTCCCCTAGCCCTATCTAACCTCTGTCCTCGTATCACATGTGCTCTACAGAGGGTATTGCCAAAAGCCGTGTCTTCTGTCAGTACTGAGGAGAGCGCATCATTTTATCATTTCATTGTGATCAGAACAGGCCCGAGAACAATAACATGAGGATTTCATTAAACAGAAAGCAGAGGTATTTAAACTGTATGCCATAACTGGGCTCTCTGTAAAGGTAACGCTTGGAGGAATCCGCGTACTGCGCATAAACCAAAGGTGCTTGGAGGCAAAACACATTTTTGGTTTGGTTTGGCGTTTAATTCTTTGAAAATGAAAGGGGAAGCCAAAGCAAAAGCCGATAGGCCTTTCTAAGCCTTGGCTCCCTGATTCAGAAGGTAGCACACACCTTTAACGCAAATATCAGACAAACAATGACACCAAACATTATAACAACAATATGGCACAAACAAGCGTGAATTGTATGCATCACGTGATACCTATGCAAGCCAATCAGAAAATACAAATAAAGTAGTTGTCTATATATTTCAAAACAACTGGAAAATATATATTCTTCTGTTTCTTGCTTGCTATTGGAATTCTAACATTTTTATCAACTTTGTCGCAGAGACAAAGAACGGCCAATATATTTTAACAAAAACAAATCTTAAAAACCAGCCTGCCATAATTCCTTCTGGTCATTTCATTTCTTTTGGCTGTGCATTAGAGCTTATAACCATGCGAGTTGAGCGTCGTGCAATTTTTTCTTGCGTCTATAGTTCTCTGCGGAAAATAATGTCTTTTTACCGTTTTTAAAAAGTTGCGGCATTCATTCAGAAATGCATCACCCATTTATATACGCCATCACCGAACGCCAAAGCGAATAGTGGCGCGACTTCCTGTTTTCAGGTCTTTCAGCATAGATGGACTCGTATTACGGACGCATCTGTTCGATAGCGAAATTACCAGCAAGTTTCGAACATGCCTGGTTACACCACCAACATCATATGACAAACCCGAAAGCGATTACCTAATGGGAATGGTGAGTAACATTAAATTAAATTCTTTTTGGTGCATTATTTCAGTGAGTTCACTGCTTCCATTTTTGGCTTTCCAGAATTAGCATATTTGTGGTGGACATGCTGACAGCATTATCCTGCGTTGCATTTTAAAAGCACGCCGTCGCGCTATCCCGGTTCTCTCCTGTCACATGCTGCGTGCAAGTCGGTGACTGGCAAGATTAAGACAGTTGCTTTTTTTGTGTAGTTTGGCGAAGTCGTCGGGGCCGATCTTAATCGTAGCGCCCTACCACCTCGGCAACGAAAACCACGGTTCACTGAACTCGTCGAAGCCAAAACCCAACAGTTCCACTCGTGCGCGCTATCTCGCAACAAACTTTTCTATACATAAAGACAGCCTCTATTTTCTATTAAATTTTTCTTCAGTGGCTGAAATAAAACCTGGAGTGACGGCTGTGAATGGCTAATCAAACTCAAGATCCATTAATCCGTGGCTGTCCTTACTATAATCTATCAGCTTCTCCCTTTCCTCAAGCACCGAGGCACACACATCAACACCCTTACTCCAGAACCCTCCCCCCCCCCCATTAAAGGATTTATGACTATATGCTACCGAAACAAACCAAACAAGTGGATGGTCATGGAACTTCACATGACACGTGAGTGGGCCTAATGTGTATACTGTCATCATCATCAGCCTGACTACGCCCACTGCAGGGCAAAGGCCTCTCCCATGTCTCTCCAATTAACCCTGTCCCTCGCATACTGTCAATAGAGTCAAATTCCCTCTAGCTGAGTGGATTAATAGCGATGTTAATCACTGGCTGGTTGATGCCATAATTGTGATAAGTGACCATTCTATGTCGCTTATGTCAAAGGCGTATGTCGCTCTAAAGAGCAGAAGCTAACCCAGGACGAAAAAAAATTTACTAGTGCCCTCAGTTTTTTATAAAGGTTGCTCAAGACTGCGGCATTTCACAATCATAAAAGCGAAGTTTATGCATCACTGTAGTTGCGTAAAACAAATTTAGGTTGATGATAGTGAATTTTTATTGCGCAAGAGCATCTGCGCCCAAAAAGCGCCATGGTACAAGGCACTTTCGTTTGCTCAAGGTGGGGTCAAAAGCCCATTTCCCAAGCATTTCACTCTGATTAAATCGAGCGCCAGGCCAGAGGAAAGCCTGTACCCATTGTACCACTGGTGGGTGCCCGGCGGCACTGGGGATCGAACCCCGCACCTCCAGCATGCGAGGCGGATGCTCAACCACTTTGACACCGCTGCGGTCAAAACAAATTTAGGTACTTAATTTACAAATTGCCGAAGTTATCGCGTTCAAAACATGCAAAATTTATATTCTGAGGCCATGCCGCAAGCTGAGTTCAGTTGCGTGATTTTCACTGGAAATTCTTTCATGAGACATTTTAATCGCAACTGGTGAAATTTACAAACTTAATTATGGCCCCCTGAATGTACCGTAAGAGAGTTGTAAACTAGGCGTTCAGGGTGTAAAAATTTTCTTAATTCGAGCAATTGTGTGCGAAAGAAGCGTAAATATAAGAAAATCGCAGTCATATTATGCGGTAAGCTATGTTTTAAAATTATTTCTGTGAGTGCGCCTACCGCTTAAAAGCACCTGGTCGTTCCGCCATTCAGTGCGAAGGCAACATGCGCATGACAAAAAAAAATTGGAGGATGCTTAGCTTCGCCTTTAAGAGTGGAACGCGACATTCATTTTTAATTAGTTTAATTAATAAATTAATCACAATTATTTCATTAACTCTTTATCGATTATCGCACCTATACCAATCATCAATCACTACAACCACAAATTACCATGATACGATTTTTTACGCTGTCCTCGATTATTTCCTACACGCGATGCCGACGGCTACTATGCCGACTACTTTTCGTCCTAACGAGCTGTATATGTTATTGCGTAATATACGATGGCAACAAGCTCACGAAAAAAAAAATTGTAGTTTTTATGCAAGCAAATGCTACAAATTCCACTGGACCGGTCATCAAATTGGCGCTTTCTGTTTTCGCAGGCGGACATGGTGCGGCTGTACAGGAAGCGCAGGCGGTCATCCTGGCGCCACTCCCTGATGGTGTCATTCACCATGGCGCTCCGGTGGTACACGACGACGAACGGCAGCCACGGCGTGTGGGCGCCTTGCGACAGGAAAGACGCCGCAGCTGTCCTGGTGACGGACGCCACGCATGTGAGCACTCACTTGAGACATACGGCGTTTAGAAATAACAAAGCCCGGACAGGTTTCAAAATAGGTCTTAGCAGGGCTAGTCGGCTTAGCAGGGCTAGGGGCCCGAGGCTGCGTCGTCCTGGTAGCGGCCGGAAGGGGTCCAAATTCCGGGGGCTCTCCACGTAGGCGGCGGCCGAGGCGCTGATGTACCGGAGTAAGCTCCGTAGTGAGAGGTAGATTATGCGCTGGAAGCGTACCCCGCACCTCCACCAGATTTGTAACGTAACGTTACAAAGAAGTCTCCTGCGCCGAGGAACACCGGCAGCCAGTCAGGTCAGCACGAGACGGAGCAGAGTCACTTCGTCTTTCTCCAATGGCCCGTTGCGTTCTTCCTCATCTTCTAAGGAAGGCATGTGTCAATATATCCGACATTTACACCTAAGCAGCACCACACGGACATTTATTCCATTCAGTATACCTCGCTTACTGCTGAGTATATTAAGGTTTGAATGATTTTGTTCCTATTGAATACGCAGTTCTCTGGTGAATCCACGAGAGAAAAAAGTTCTAAATGGAAACCTCACAAAACAGAAAACGACAAAGGTTGCATTAACCCTTTTAAATTAAGCCTGAGGACATCATCGTCATCATAATCAGCGGTATGCGTTTAGCCACCCTATAGTCGGATACAACTTAAGAACGAAGCGGCTTTTCCTCATCAAAGGACCCCACTCCAGCCAATGGCGTCGGCCGATTCTCATGACCCTGCTAGTGTCACAAAGCAGGGAGTGGTAGATGAAAGGAGATAGTCCCCTCCCTCCATAGTCGGGGATAGACCCCTGTCTCCATTGTGGCACCGCTCCCTGCATTGTCACCCTAGCAGGGTCATGAGAATCGGTCGAAGCCATTGGCTGGGAGGGGGGTCCTTCGACGGGGAAAAGCTAGTTCGTCCTCATCCTCCACGACGTCCGCATTTTGATGAAAGCCAAATGCAACAATGGCGATCACCATGTGCCTTGTGCTTTTTCAGTTGTTATATTTGCTTCGAATGCTGCGTGTATCTGTTTTGGGAGGGTTACAACGAGTGCTCCGTGATGTGAGAATTGTGTTGGTACGGACTTGAGCGTCTTGTCGGGCAGCGCTTTCGCAGGCAGCGTCCCGATAGCCTCCGTTCTCTGTTGGACACGCTCCACGCCTTTGGCTCTGACCTCCCGGCTACGTGCAGCATTCAGAGCATGGCCCTCCCTCATTGCGACTGATGCGTCACGTGGTTACTGGCGGTTTTATCATAACTGCTGTGGCTACTACGTTTGACCGGCAGCAAAAGGCGCATTTAGGTCTTTGAAAATCGAATTTAAAAATTTTACCGCCACTCGATTCAAACTCGTGACGTTTACGCCTAGGCCTGGTTGTCGCCATGGTTGTCGCCGTTTTGAAGAGAATAACAGCGCAGCATATTCCTCCGAGATCCAAGAAGAAATTCGGCGCCGTCGCACGAAGTTAACTTGCGAGATCGGCCCGTGACGTCTACATATGTATTTCATTTTTTTTGTTTTCTCTTATAACCTATAAAAGCTCCGTTTTCGGCGAGTGCGGTCACTTTGACGTTAGAATGCCGCAGTATACCAACACAGGCCAAATTCAATTGGTCCTCAGTGTCCACAGGATGGCGTTCGACGCCATCTTGTGGCAACCGGGCGCACTACCTGATAACGACGAAGTTATCGCGAGGCACGTGACGCCGGCGATGTGCACGGGTTGGTCACGTTATCGCGCGCGCTTTTTGCCGACAAGGACGACAAACATTACCAAGCGTTAGCCGGGAACGTTTGCTTTTATAGATAGCGCTCTAAAACGCTTGCGCTAAAATTTCGAACCGTGGTAAAAAAGCTCAGGTGATATAAATCAATCCGTATTCATTCACCTTACGGCATGCCTCATGAGACATAGTGGAGTTGTTCGACGTAGAAAGCAAAGCAGTATAGCGGAAGCACGAGAACCTACTACGGCCACCATCCAAGCACTTGATTTCCCCCTTATAGTGTCTGTCCTGAAAGGGAGAGCTGGAATGGACATTTGCTGATTTCAGGTGCAGCTTCCAAACAGCCTACACCTGAGTGAGGCTATACTACAAATGTTACGAACGCGTCAAGTGTCCAAAGGTGTCCCGAGGACTGACACATTCTTCCAGGATATTATTATAGACAGAAAAAATGCAATTTTCAATTTCATGTCGCAGGCCTGTAAACAGGTTCCCAACCTTTTCACCAGCACCGAAGTGGACAACCACACCCGCGCCGTGATGGCTCTGGGTGCCGCCGGAAAGACGGGAACATACGACGATGGAAGCACCATAATTCGTAAGGTAGGCTAATTAGGTATTGAATTGCAAGAAAGGAAGTCCAGCTGAAAGCCAGATTTTGGCTGGCGGCACAAACACAACTGGCAACGCAACGAAGTCATTTATCGCTGCGCAAACGCCTAAAGCTTCAGAACGGCCTCAAAGAATTTCACACACGGAGCTTTCTGAACGGACTATCAGCGTATCTGACAGAACTATATAATGTTTTGTGAAGGTTGAAGAGAGGGGATTGCTCGACCACGTGTGTGCAGACCCGACGACACACGAGTCTGTGCGCGTTCAGACTCTGCACGCGTACAGACTCGTGTATAGACCAATGGTCGTGATCGGTACGTTGATTTTGTAGCGAAAGCTGCACTAGGCTGGGAGTAGCGCATTTCGCGGTGCCTGCCAAAGGCCACTACTGCGCATGCACCGTTACCATGGCAACCAGTACTATGGCAACCATGGGTCCACAGCTGCTGCGTCGAACTGCGCATGCGCAGAGTGACGCCGCGCAGCTGGGATATAAGCCGGAAGCGATGCGCTCGCTCTTCAGACGCGCACTATGGGAATAAGAAGAGCGTCGGTGCTCGTCACGGCAGCAGTGCAGGCTGCGTGAAATTGAGTCTTCCGATCCACAAGTCGTCCCATGGTACAAGGCCGGCCGACAGCGTGAAAACGAGGCGTGAAAGGCTAAGCGGACGGCCTAGAGGCCCGAAGGACGAGAGTCCTGCAACATATTGCCACGCTCTGCGGGCTTAACTGCATTATCGTTTCTAACGGCCGCTGACACGCAGTCAGCTGCCGGATCGTAGCCGCGAACGTCTCGCGAAGAGACGCCGCCAAGCTGCTGAACGACAACGACGGCGTTTCGATACCGAAATGTCAGTCGACGAAACTGCTTTCAATGCGTATATCCTGGCCTAGCTGAGCTACGCCACTGCCAATTTTTTTCTCTCGAACCATTATCGCCGAGATCGCGTACCCCTTCTCTAACAGCCCAAATAAATGCACCGCGCTAGGCATGATGTTTTTAAAGCGCGTTGTATACCGCTGCAAGGCGTGGACTTGCTGACGCCGAAATGCCGTTGCTCTACATATCTTGCTCCCTTTTGTCTCTCTTAAAGATATGCGCCCTTTCTGTCGACTTCCCGGACGTGGAAACGGGTGCCGCAATATTTGACGCCGACTTCCAGGACTGGAGCAGGTCGTGCACTCGAAGAGGCCAGGAGAAAGTGAAGGACTCCCGCAGACTACGAATGGTTCGGGACCGCTACCGCGAAATTTTCTCCTCTTCGCGACGATTGGGTGGCAGCTGCTCCCAGACTTGAGCGCAAGACTCGGTATAGTTGAGCAGCGCTTTGACGCGACAACTGAATGACATATAAAGCCATGAAAAACCGGTGGTGATTAGTGTTCACCGCTGAAATTCCCCTGCTTGATTTTACTACATAATATATTAAGCGGCACATGACCCTTAAGTACGTAGTCATTGAGCTGCTTCAGAGCATACGGTAATCAGGGACAATAGGAAGCGACTAAATGGATACATTGAAGCACACACAGGCATTGGGAGTATACATTGCGCTTCAATGTGCACACTTCCTTGGATATGTCATTGTTTAAAGCAGGTTCTGAAGTAGGCTTAGAACTTAACGTATTCGAATGTCACACCAGTCAATAATGGATACACGGCCTCTAGTGAAAGATTCTACCGCATGCTTGGTAAGCGTATTCTGGACGTGAATCTTCGGCTGTGTGGATATTTGTATTATATGGAAATAAACTCCTTGCAGTAGCAGTTCCCAAAGCAGGCTTGTCGGAGACAACTGTGAACATTCTTTTTGTATGGGCGCGTGCATGCGTGCGTGCGTGCGTGCGTGCGTGCGTGCGTGCGTGCACGTTTGACATTTTCAAGCGCGCAGGTTAGGTGCGCTTACGGTGAGTATCACTCGATATGTGTGCAATATGGCAAATCCAAACGGCGTCTAGAGTGTCACTCAGAAGATCGCACTGTGGTTGGAGTACGTTCACGTAATAGACTTTGCTGGCCGAGTGTTTGCTCGCCTACTGCGATTTAAAAGTATCAGAATGTAATGTACAAAAAAGCACAAGTTTAGTTTACTTTACTATTTTTTTACTTCTTAAAGTTATAGCACCAAGCAAAACAACGCAACAAAGAAACTAGACCAAATGCATGTCATTTGCACGCCGCCATGTTCTCAAACTTCCGAATGGGCTGCTAGGAACTCGTCTTGGCCCGTCTTGCTTTGCAATACTTAAATATAAAAGCTCTTATTTTTCAGTTACATTATTTCAGTTTCTTTTCATTTGTGCTATAGCTCCAAACAATCAATTTTCACTGTTTACTTTCCCATTTTTCAAAACCCCGCTCGTTGTCCATGTTTCTGCGAGTGGCACTTTGCTGCCCACCCACACTGCACCGTGCACTTAACTTGCGCACTCAGTGACAACGAAGGTCTCTTACGTGAGGCCTTACCTAGGTCCTACGTTGCTCGGCAGCGATAGTTTGCAGTCTGATCTGCCCCCCCCCCCCCCCCCCCCCCCCCCCCCCAATCATCATGCTGCATTATTCATTAGCCCGTCGGAATCGTCAAAGGGAAGTTAGCGATTTAAGAATTATACGTAAGAATTTAACATAATTAGATAGTGATAAGATCGGAACTTGTGACAGCAGAAGCTTAATCTCCCCCCATAAACCCACCCCCATCCTGTCCTATTCACCACAAGTATCACAAAGCCGGAAGCGCCCATTTTCCTGTCTCACATATCCATTTTGATCAGGCCCACATGAGAGCATCGTCTCTGGGTAGAAGGTGAAGACAAAAGTTGCGGAAATTTTCCTTTTTTGATGATTTCTGATTTTTGCTGGAAGTCTGCCGACGGAAAACCTTAAGGGTAGCCGTTACATTCATTCTGCATTAAAACCCCAGCGTCCCAAATCGTAGACAGGCGTCGATTTCGATGCCATCCGCAACAGGCCTGTATTTGGCTGCGCTGAAGGACGACCGAGAGCTTCTTGCCTTTCTTCACGGTAATACTGAGTCCATATGCAGATGGCGCCGCGGTGTCAGATGGCCCTTTAAGATGTCCTTTAGAAAAAAAACTTTCCATCGCCTCCTGAAAGTATAACGGCAGGGCGCAATTTAGGAAGGCTCTAGATATGCATATTCCGCATCAGTGTGACGCCATGAAGTAAATGGCCTTCTTTTCTGCATTACTTTACTGGAACCTTCAACGACCCGCCATGAATCACCGTTCCTCAGTCGGTCGTGAACGTCGAGACTCTTAATGATCGGGCCGGCATTTGCAGTATACTGCAGACTTGCATCGGCTCAAGATCTGGCTTAATTGCCGGATTTGTCCTCGCTGACTGGCATATGCAATGACACAAAATGTCTCGGAGGAGAAAATTACGCTATAGTTGAGGCCGCTCTCGGTGAATGGCTTTTTGTTTTCTTTCATTAGTTTTTAAAGATATCATCGATGTTGCACGAAGCTCATCGCACGAAGTACATTGTGTTGCAAGCATGTCTCGGGCGAAACTCAAGTCGATTTTGATGAGCCATGTATTTTGTTTTTCCTTTGCTCGGCATGCTCTGTCGACACCGATATGTACGCCGTGTAATCGCACAAGCTTATCTCCTTTTTTTCGTTTTTTTTTTTTTGCTTCGAGAACGCGATGGCCAGATTCAATGTTTATAGCATCAGGAGTTAGAGCGGCTCAGAATTCGTAGCGTCTTTTCATCGCCGTTGTATTTTCTAATTTTGCTGAAAGCTCATTTGCACTAAATGGGGCAGAATGTTTGGACAGACATGGAATCAGATTAGAGCAATGGCCAAAACAAGTTCGACGTCCGACGAAACGCAAGTCTGTAGTGTCTTGCAAAATATGGAAAAAGCACAGGCTGTGAACTGGGCTTGCCGTATTGTGTTTTTAAAAAAGCTTCAAAACACAGTTTCTCCGCACTTGTATGCCTTTACACGAAAACTAAACTTTGTTTTGATTCGTTGTCCATCTTTGCGTTTGAATTTTTATTGTTTTCGCTTTTTAGTGTATATATCATTTTGAACGCCCGCTTTGGCGTTTTGACGTCAGCAGTTCACTAAAATCAAACGAAGCTTCGGTACCTGCTCGTTTCTGTGACTTGGAGGATAAGTACTTCGGTGTCGTTGAGCTATGTTCTACAGTGCATGGAATAGTCAAAATAACAACTTGAATGTTCGTGGAGTACTACTTTCTCTTATAAAAAGCATAAGATGAAAAATAAAGCGCAGAGAAGTGTCGAGCGTAGGCCTCGTGCAAACCCATCGCGATGACCGTAGTTGACCGTAGTTGACTGTAGTGACCGTAGTGTAGTTGACCGCAGTGACACTGGTGGCCGTAGTGAAAATTAAAAAAGAAACACTGCAATGCAGCAAGTAATGTAGCAGACTGTGTTGAGGACTCAGGTTTCGAATCCCACAGGACGATGTAACACGTACACACCGATGATGTAACGACGTCACGAGGTGCAAGTGATGATGATGATGATGATGAAACTCCTCCATGATCCGATACGTATACTCCTCATAAGCCTGAAACGTGCCTCTGTAATCGGAATCAGTGTATGTATTTCTCGTTTCTCTGCCTTACGCGTTCAATTTAGCAGTTCCTTAATTCCTGCCGACACTTTTGGGAGATCCTAGCTAACTGAGAATCCGAATGCAAGCAACGTTCGTGAGCTTTGAGCAAACCGGAAAGCGCAAGAAATTGTTCACTACAGTGACAAGCTCGCCCACCCAGTAGCAATGGTGTTTTATTTGCAATACAGCGAATCCAACGCCCACGGAATTCAAACAGTACCCGCTGCACCACTGCAAGGAGCAAGCGCTCCGATTAGTTATAACGGGCTTCCCTCTTAACTTGGAGGCTTCTCAGTGCAAGATGGTGGACCCACACTTTAATCTGGTCCCACAGGGAGCATATACAGAAACTATAGAAAGGGTGTCATACGGGCGCCTCTGCGCAGGACCCTGAGAAGACTTGGGCCGCGCACTGGTATGCACTCTCTTGACAAGGACGATGCATCATTAGTGCGCAGACAACGAGCTAAACTAAAGCCTGGCACATGGGGCTGAGAGTATGCAGCTTTTAACGCACCGGTGCGCAAAAAAAAAAAAAAAACAGTGTTGCATGAACGTGGACAGACATCATATGATACTGCATAATAACGCTGGCGTATGCTTGCACAAAGCGGGCAAACGCGCAACCAGTAGTAGTAACTTTATTGAGCCTTCTGATGGGCACTGGAGCCCCTGGGTAGAGCTGTAGTCCGCAGGTAGTGACAGTCACCGCTTCGGATCGGTCCACCGACCATTCACTCTGAACGGAAAGAAGTAAGAGGGAAGTGATCTGGCGCTCTTAAGGGAGTGAGCTGTAGGACAGCTTACTCTCTTTACACTCCCATATAGGCGTATTAGTGTATAGAGTGTTGCTTGCCTGTAGCCATGCTGCCGCTCAGCTGTTTCTCCCTCGAAGTCAGGATTCTAACGTATTCTAACTGGCAAGCCGGAGGTGCGCCGTTTGACCAGACACCCTGCAATCCTATTGTTTCCATTTGTACAAAGTGTGTATCGTTGAGGCTTCTTCTCTGCGCAACACGCCACTGTAGCGATTGTTCCAAGGACTCCGAAAAGCAATTTCATTCTCTTGTCTGAAGTCTCCCATGCGTATGGCTGGCCCTGTCTGTAATTCCCGACCGAACCATGCAAATGCGGAGGCAGAAAATGAGGTACTATATATGCCCGTATGCGGTGATTTCGGCGGAGCGCAGGCACCGAGCAGTTATCCTTCTCAGCGAGGATTGTTTACAGAAAGGCAACCTTCGAGCCGTCGCGATTCACGATAACAATATTTTTAGACTGTACGTGCGGGTGCACATGGGGTGTACACATTCCAAGCCCGTGCGTAGTACTCAGGCTAAAAACGGTGTTGTTGACACATCAGCATCATCAGCCTGACTATGTCCACTGCACGGCAAAAGCCTCTCCTATGTCTCTTGTCTGAAGTCTCCTTGGCCAGTTGCGGCCACCGTATGCCCGCAAATCTCATACGCCCACCTAACCTTCTGCCACCCCCTGCTATGCTTGCCTTCTCTTGGAATCTCCTCCGTTACCCTTAAGGACCACCGGTAATCTTGCCTTCACATTACATGCCCTGCCCAAGCCCATTTCTTCCTCTCGATTCCGACTAGGATGTCGTTAATCCGCGTTTGTTCCCTTACCCACACCGGCTGCTTCTGATCTCTTAACATCACACCTATATTTTTTTCTCTTCATAGCTCGCTGCGTTGTCCTTAACTTAAGCAGAACCCACTTTGTTAGCCTCCATGTGCCTGCCCCATAGGTGAGTACCGGTAAGATAGAGCTGTCATATGCTTTTCTCTTGAGGGATATTAGTAAACTGCCATTCATGATCTGAGAGAACCTGCCATATGCGCTCCACCCCATTCTTATTCTATAGTTATTTCCCTCTCATGATCCGGTTCAGCGGTCACTACCTGCCCTAAATAGACATATTCTCTTACTACTTCCAACACCTTGCCACCAATAGCGAACTGCTGTTCCCTTGCGAGGCTGTTGAACATTACCTTGGTTTTCTGCATGACAGCTTCAAGAACCCTGAAGCCATGCCAGTGTTCACATGCAGGAGCTAGGTCTATGACTTCTGCTCCTTCCCGTTTATATTATTTATTTTTACTTTTCTTTATTTTTTTTAATCGAGAAGTGTGGCTTACGGTGAGAAAGTATGTATGAGAAAGTTGGGAAAAGGAGTGAAGGCCAGTGTTGCTCAGATTGTCGCTAAGGTTGCCAGTGTAGATATTGTTCATGGTCCACTTTTCTTAGTGACAACTGCGCTTCCACCTCAGGCCCATCTCCCAAAGGAAGCGTTTTATTAGCACGGAAACCATGGCTGGGCACTTCCACAGCAAGTGTCGTACATCGCACAGGCGCGGCGAAGAGTCGCACTGAGGTCACGAGCCATTCGCTGGCAGATTTTTGTCCGCCAGCAATGACGTATACAGAACGGTTCATAGCCGTCTCTGCGCGAATGCAGTGTACGTTTACCTCCTCCTCGCGAGTAAAACTAAGGGGGAGAGGTGCGAACTGGAGCAATTAGCACGCGTGTTCGCGGGCGCAGAACTTGTGATTCGATACATGCGACAGGAGCGGTCTGCGATGGATGAGGGGAAGGTGCGGGTCGTCTGGTGTGTCAAGATGTGTAGTCGTAACTCGGTGAATTTTATCGAGAGCATGGCCGCGAATACAGTGTATGCGCACAGGACATGGGTATTTTGCGCAGAGTAGATTAATTGATTGTGTAATTTGGTATGTGCGACTAACAGCCTTAAAGTGCTTAAGGGCGGCGAGGGAGTCGGTGCAGAGGTGAACTACGTTGAATGTGGTGTACCAATGGCATTGTGAATCGCCTGAAATTACAATGCCTGACGGGTGTACGTATTCGTATGTCGCGCGAGAGTTAAGGTGAGGTTGGGAGGGACTGTGGATGGCGGTAACTACCCGCCGAGATCTGTGTCCACTGATTCACAAGAACATCGAAAGACGAGGGCAGACCGCAATTTTAGACGTGGAAAATGTCGCTGAACCTCTCGATCGTCCTTCTTTCTCCGTTTGATTTTCGCGCCCTGCAGATGTGATTAGCCGGCTGCAGTGTTCCTTCGGGTCTTTCGTGTTCCAAGGGAAAGACACAGAATATCACCGTGAGCAAGGAACCGACAGGACTTTTCTGCGCAGCACCAGTTGAATGAGTGAGTGGGACGGGTTTTAAGCTGGCCTATGGTGAACTCAACGGCATAGGATGCGCACCAGAACCTTGAAGTATTTCATTTGTGATATGTTCTAGAGAAAAAAATTCTAAGGACGATAACGATAATCCCTAATGCAAAATTTGAGCGCACCTCTGTAGGTGCTTTGATTTTGCGAAATATTGAGGCAAAGAATTTAGGAGATACGTGTATGGCTGTACGGTTACAAAACACACTATTTTCCACGGACATTCTTTATTCGTGTAAAGCTACCCTCTCTCTCAGTTATTGTCATGAAGATGCTGATGGACATTTAGTGGTGATGGACGACGGCGCACGGCGCGCATCACTCCGGGTGCATAAGAGCTGCGTTCTGAAAGCGCTCGGCTCTGCTTTGGACTTCACAAGTTCATAGCACGCCGCACTTGGCGATGGCAGCTTCTTTTTCATCATCGTCAATGCAGTTAGGAGACGGCACTTCTCACATTTATCTCCAATAACTCCTATCCTGCACCAGCTGCGGTCACCCTAATCACGCAAATTTCCTAATCTCATGCGCACATTTGACTCTCCGCCGCACCCTGCTTCGTTTACATTCTCTAGGAATCCAAGCTTTTCAACCGTAGTGGAGTCAGCAGGACGAAACTCAGTTTTACGCGGTGCAGTTTTACGCACCCCTCCTTCTGTATTATTGCTCTGTTCTGTCTTCTCCCGTTCACTGAATTTAGCAATATCCGATAATGGGTAGAAAACACCAAACGGTGTCTAGCATGGTGCGTACGCATCACAGCCATGTTAAAGTAGGCATCATTGCGCTTCTGTGGCAGGTTGTGTTGCTTTGTTAACATGGTACTACGGCACTGGATTTACTAGCAGCCGTTGTCTCAACACTGCTCTTAGATATAATCATTTACCTTGCGCAAACTTTCATCTCCGTCTTCCTTTATTCTACGGACAAAATGGCAGGCAGAAACGCTTATCCCTAACCGACGAAAAAAGCCCTAACAAGTGCTGTAAAAGTAAGCCATGTAGCACGATTTCCGGCAATTTTTTCGATGCTTTGCTGTACCTTGCTGTACCTTGGGTTATAACGATATGCTCAGGACGTCCATAGGGTGTACTGTGAGGACACTGCGTCGTCCTGAATGACCTCTACTGATCCTCAGCAATTTCCTCTCCTGGTCCTATTGTCCGGCTTCAGCAGTGTATCTTCAGGACATCCTGAAGGTGGCCCGGAGGACCTTATGGTCGTTTTTCAGGGCATAAGATGACGATTTGACACAGAAAATGCGCGTTATTAATTGCTTAATTATTTTTGGCAATATCCAGTGTGATTTGCAGTAGATTTGTGGGCCCTGTTTTCATATCACAGTCCACCAGAAACGAAACCGAAACTCTTGGCAGAAATACTGCTGTAATAAATTATTTGAAGCATATTTGAAGTACATTGCGTTTATTATTATCTTCTCCGGTTTCGCTGTTCCTAAAGCCATTCACACCAATTTCAGCATAGCACAAAACCCTAAAAACTAGGCGATCTGTTATAGTCAACGTTTGCCCCTTTTCTTGGCGTAGAAAGCCAGTGATAAAATTTCGTAATCCTCCCAGTGCACTAGAATATAGTTCAGTCAGTGTTATTCGTTACAGATCGCTGGCGACACCAGCAACTCAAACTATCCAAAGCTCTATGATCCAAACCATTCCATTCGCCAGTAACATCAATTGTCAACATTACCATGTGCGTTGTGCCCGCAGTAGTGTAGCTAGGTGCTGCGTGGCTGTATAAGTGGTTTTTGTCAAGGGGGCCACGCCAGACGTAATTTATATTTTAATTGCATGTCGCTAGCTCTGAAAGAGCTCCGAAACTATAGATTGTGGACGTTGCCGTGGGCACAGTTTCATTTGCAGCTTCGCAACATGTCGGACAAAGTGCAATCGGCTATCGAAGAGTGCATTAGCAAAAGCAACGCTCACAGAAAGTTCTACGATCTCTCAGAGGCTTATGCAGTGAAGTCTTTTAATCAGACTAGCAAAACAAAGAAGCTTGTCAGCGATGAAAAGTTTATGGATTACATCAACTCTAATGTCATTGGCAGGGACGCAACTTTCCTGGGTCCTTTCGGTCGGCGGAAAGGTAAGTCGCTCGCTGCAACGGACTTCGCTCCTCGTGACCCTTACAGTCTCCTTATACTTTTTCTTTCCTGCTTGTCTGTTTTTTAGTTGTTTACTGCGATCACACAGCATCTGGTAGATCACTGACGTTTATTGAAGACTTCATCCGTAACGAAGTTCTGCCTATGTATGGTAACACGCACACCACCACGTCGGTTACTGCCCTTCAGTCCACTATGTTCAGGCACGAAGCAAGGTAAGGCTGTGTACTTTCATCAGGTTATGATGCACGTGTTTACGTTTGCTGATGGTGCCGTAATGAATGCACATCGACGGCTGTTAAGCATCACGTCATGAGCCTTTTCTTCACTGACATTTCTGCGTTGTTACTGTCTTTCACGACGAAATTGCAGTGCCAGTAAATGCTTCCCTTGGTCGCATTATATTGTTCTGTCTGGACACAAAGCTAGACCCATTGACTGCACGTAGCCATTTTTGTGTGATCAGTACCATACATTGGAGCTAAACTCATTGCTTTTGTCTTGTATATATTTAATGCTGCTGCCTCTACACCAGCATGCTCTGAAACAGCTAATGTTATCATAATTTTAATGCAGTAGCATTTTGGTTGTCGTCTCACACAAAATTTTTAGTTTCTCTGTCGCAAAATTCTCTGATTGGTCAAGAGAGGCCACTTGACCCTGTGATGTCATCTCAACCTGCCCACGGCGGCAGGTGCCAACCAGTCCACTGGATTGTGTGCTACCTGCCCACTGTGGCATGTGGGTATTGATGATTCCTCAAGAGAGGTCACTGACCCTGTGATGTCACCACAAGGTGCCCATAGTGACAGGTAGCAACCTGATGGAAAATCTCAAGTCCCTTAGAATTTGGAAGTTGTCCCTCCCCAGACAACGGATTACTGTGGATGTGTGGCGAATAGTGGGTGGATTAATGTGAATGAGTATAATTCCATACAACAATCCAATGGAAGGTACCAAAACGGGTCATGATTCATGCATATCATATAAGGGCAATGGAACCTGTTCCAACTGGAGTTTTGGTGGGAAAATCGCAACATTAAACACTCATTGTAGATGCTATAGCAGGCAGCCTAAATGCTGTCGCATTTTCTTCTTTAAGAATGTGGTTAGGGAGGCCCTCAAATTTTCTGCCTTCCCTCTTTGCATGTTTCAAACTGCAGAGCTAGCTTAAGAACAGACAGTGTGCTGGATTCTCTACTCATGATAACCTCCTGATCACTTTTGCATTTTGAAAAATTCTCCTCTGTATGCATTTATGTTTTTTGTGATCTCTTTACAACAGGGACATCGTAAGGGCCTGTGTGAATGCAAGTGAAGGTGACTCAGTGATATTTGTGGGCACAGGCACCACTGGTGCAGTGCACAAACTCATCTCTGCTCTGTCCCTTCAAAGGCCACCTGTAAGCATTCCTCCCTACTGGCACAAGCCACTGAAATGCTTGGGCTGTCTTGTAGTGTATATGGTTGGCTAAGTTTATTCGGTCTTCGTTTTTGACTGACCACTTGCTACACTCAGAAATGTTCAAAGATGGCATAGTATCCTAGTGTTTTTGTTCACGGAAAGCAGCCCACCGATTAGACTTTCAAATGCAAGCAATGTGACTGAGAATCTCCACTGCGGCAATACATAAGTTCGCTGGCCATGCCAATTCATAAAAATTTACTATTACTGTCACTTTTTTGACCCGCAGCAGGACCGACAGTTTAGTCATTTTTGTTATTTACATATACTGCGTTCCTGTCTGGGGCTATTGCAGGAGCAGAGCTTATCTGGAAAGAAAACCAACAGGTCTGCATTCTTTTGCATGGTACCAGATTGCAATAAGCTACCAGTTACAAAGCATTTCATTTTTTTTTTTCTCCCTGAATGGTGAAAGGGGGTGACATCATCTTGGCACAACGTGCTTCTCGGGGTACATTGTGGGCTTGTTCTTCTGACTGTAGGCGATGTCAAGGGCAGTTATGTCAATATGTATGTTCTTTCTTATTGGCTTTATAGAAGTAATATTTATTCTTGTGGTCCTTGATTTTTATTTAGACACCTGGTTTTATGCCCATTTCAGGTGGTGTTTGTGGACACGTTTGCACATCATTCAGTTTTGCTTCCTTGGAGAGAAGTCAATGCTGAGGTAATTATAAATTTTCACAAAATTTCTTTTCCACTTTTTGTTGTTCCATCATGTACATGACCAGTAAAAAACTGCCCTCTCTGAATCACAAGCCTCACCCTTTATCTTTAGGTGACTGCCATTGATAGTTGTTTTAAGATAGAAGGATAACGAATCAAAGTTTTCTAAACTCGTGCCTTGCAAATTGGCTGTTCACTGATGCCGTCACGTGCCTTGTTATGGCACTTAACTGGTCCTATTGTTCTTTTATTTATGCAGTGTCGTCAGTGGATGAAATTGTAGTCACTTACTTGTAGTTGCATATAATAGCTACAGAAACAAAATGGAGATAGCAAGCTGTATTGGTATTTCTTTCATTTTGTGCATCATCATTTTGCGGTGATTTTGGCAGTCTGTGTCTGGAGACAGTTGTGGTGTGGTAACAATCTTGAATGACCTTTTCTCACTACAAAAGATGAGCCTTGTACCTATAAACACCGAAGTTCATGTTTTGAAAAAGCCATCAAAGGTGCATGATGTGCAACAAAACACTAGACTGAAAAACCCACTTTGTCTGGCTCGAGAAGTATTAGAACATTCAGAACATCCTTTCAAGAATTTCCAGCAGTACAAGTATTCAAGTTACTTTAGTTTTGAAATCTTGATATCTCGTCTTCTGTATTAGTTACGTGATCTGGGCTAATTAAATGGGATTAGAAGTCATAATTAGTTACTAGGTAGAGGAGCAGTTTTGGAGCAAATGGGACTGAATGCTAGTGCCTTAATTTTGCATATTGTCTCTTCTATTTTAAGAAGTTTCTTCTTAGTGTGTGTTAATCTTATGTTCTTCTGCATCCATGTTTTCAGTTTTTTCTCAGCAAGGCAACTTCAAAATGAGTAACTTGTGCCTATTAGTTTAGTCAAAAGCCTTATTGAAATTTGTCTTAATCAGTGTATTGCATTTTCACTTGCAGGTGTTTAGAACAGCGTCACGCAATGGCTTAAATATGTGTGATTTTTCTTTAATGCAAGCAACAGTACTGAATGAGAAGTGCAAATAAGGTAGCGAAATAATGGACAATCTTTCTTTTAGGCATGGCACCTGCAGTTCTGTCCAAATATAGAGACACGCTTAGTTCAGATGGTAGACATTTCATATTCATTCAAGAGGTACGGCAGTATGATTCTGCGCTGTTAGCATTCGTTTATGCGAATCGTAGTTGAGTGTAGCTGCAGTTGTTCTGGCTGCGTGTGTTTGATGAAAATATTCTTTTCATTTCTGTTAAGATTGTGAGAGTTCCTGAGACATGTGAAGGATCGTTGGATGTCTCATTTCTCGAAGAAAAACTGAAGGTGAGAAGTTCTGCGGCAAAAGTGATGAATATTCGGCACAGTCAGGCTTTTCCTTCTCTCCTCAGGAATATACTGAGGATGAGACCAGACAGCTGATTGGGTGCTTCACAGCAGCATCCAATATCACTGGAATTCTGTTGGACGACGTCAGAATCACGGCCTTGCTTCATGACTACGGTGCACTTGCATTCTGGGATTATGCATCTGCAGCACCTTACGTTAATGTCGACATGAATCCAGTCGTCCCAGGGTGAGCCCTCGCACAATTTCTACTAGTGGTTTTATAGCCATCTTATCCACTGAGAAAGTTGTTTTATTGTGGAAACATCTACCGTTTCTTTAGCATAGAGCAAGGACTGGCATACAAGGATGCAATCTTCATATCTCCGCACAAGTTTCTAGGGGGACCTGAAACACCTGGTGAGTCAGACATCTGGTGGTTTATGTTGTTGAATATTTATTTTTGTTTCTCCTAGCATACTTATTCTTCAGTTTATAATGCCTTTTTTGTCGCTCTTGCAGGAGTGCTGGTCGCAAAGAAGAAGCTTTTTGTCAGTCGGGTGCCATCTGGTTGTGGTGGCGGCTCAGTGTTTTTCGTGAGTTTTTGTTATCAGGTCCTTGGCTAAGCTTTCATTGTGAGAGGTCCATAGCGGCATGCAACAGGCACATCTGATTACATGTTACCATAAGTTGTACGCAAGCAGCAAGATGGGCCAAGTGTAGTAAAAAGTAGTAGTAGTAGGAGTAAACTGATGAGCCTGGTCTTCTTTTAACTGCTGTTGTGTTTGTTTCAGGTTTCGAGGAAGGACCACCGCTACCTGCAGGAAATTGAAATGAGGGAAGAAGGCGGGACACCGTCAATTGTAGGCGCTGTCCGATGTGGCCTTGTTTTTCAACTGAAAGCTGCTATCGATCAAGAGTTTCTTGTCTCAAAAGAGGAACAGCTGTGCAGGTGGGAAGCGGTGATGTTTATGCAAACCCAACTTCTTTTCTACACGTGACAGGGGGTGGGGGATCATGTACACAATAAAATAATGCTGGGATGCTTTCTTTAGTTAAGGGGGGACACTGGTCATGAAAAAAAAAATTTTATTACTGAAGTCACAGGTACAAAATCTTCAGGGAATATGTATTTTTGTGTGCTGATTCTAAATATGTCATTTAATTTCATGTAAAACAATTCCTTGAGCACTTATGCACTTTTTATGCTAGTGTTTTGCAGAGAGTTTTGAAGAAAATTTGCTGCGGGGAACTCGCTGAAATGTATGCCATTGGGTTCTCTTGACACCAAGGAATACAATAAGGGTGAAATTGTCTTCCTGCCTGTCATAGAACTTAAGTTATAGAGTTTTGAAGTTGTCGCTTCAGAAATGAGAAGGAAAGTGTGTATTCCTGTTACTGAAGTGGCAGCTTCAGTACCCTATTACTCAAGTTCTATGAGAGCCAGGATGATAATTTTACCTTTATTGTATTCCTTGGTGTCAAGAGAACCCAATGGCATACATTTCAGCGAGTTTCCTGCAGCAAATTTTCTTCAAAACTCTCTGCAAAATACTTGCATAAATGGTGCATAAGTGCTCAAGGAATTGTTTTACATATCTAGAATCAGCGCACAAAAATACATGTGCCCTGAAAATTTCACAGCTATGACTAAATTAATAAAATTTTCTTGTCAAGACCAGTCTCTCCTTTAGCTGGATATTATCCCCGTTTATGTGCCGTGCTGTATTGAAAGGCAGACTTGCTGTTATATATAATGAGATATTTTTATCATGTGACAGTTATAACAAGCACCATACATGACTGCAAGTGGCCTTATCCATCCAGTATGTGTGCAGCTTTAGGGCATTGAGGTTTATGAGCTAGTTCGACCAGATTCAGATTTCTTCAGCTTCGATTTGTGAGTGCAACTTCAAAAGGATTTTTGATTCCTCGAGGATATCTAATGTAATGCTGCAAATTTATTCACTAGATGAATGTATACTGTCACTTAATTTAAGTGATCAAAGCTAGTCTCTGCACCATTGTGCAGAAACTGCAAAATGCGCCACACTTTTTATGTAGAGTTAGAAAGAATCTGTGGTATTATTATTTGATTTGCGAGCATATAATTCAAACACAAGGGAAGGGGAAAGAACAGGCTGGCAACTGACCTTGATGAGGGCACGTTCCAAGCAAAACTAATGCACTGTTAGGATGGACAGGGCGCCAGCTTAAATACAGGCAATTGGGCTAGTTGGTTTGTTGTGTAGAAGCGGACAGCACTAACATGGACAAATTTGGGCGAAGGACAGAGAAATAAACAAATAGGACTAGTGCTTACTTGCAGCTGTTTATCTTCCATTTGGTGCCAGTTTAGTTTAATTTGGCTCAGCGTATTTTCTGTCTTCAGTTATGACATGCTGTTTAGAAAAGCATTAATTTTTCTCTGTTATTAGAAGCCATAGTGCATGTGCTCTACGTTGGCCTAGCATAATTTAAGCTGCGGGGCAATCCGCTGGACATGTGGTTTGTGTGGGGCAACTTTATAAAGTAAGCGAAAGTTAAAATAATTTGCTCAGGAGACCTTCACTGAAGTGACTGAATAAGAGCATTTAAACTAACGTGTGCATAGGCGCTTTGCAAACAGAGTGCTTGCAGCATCGGTTCATTCATTTTGTGATACTTGCTACATTCAAGGTATGCAGCTGTAGTCTGGTTCGCTTATTTTAATTATTTTTTTCTGCATCCTGTTAACTTTTTATTTCTCCAGAAAAATGTGGAATGCGTGGCAGAACACACCTAACCTGGTCGTCTTGGGGAGCCAGAGCATTCGTCGTCTGCCAATCGTCTCCTTTCTTGTCCGCCATCCCGGCACGGGCCTCTTTCTGCACCACAATTTTGTGTGCGCCGTCCTCAACGATTTGTACGGGATCCAAGCACGTGGTGGTTGTGCCTGTGCTGGACCCTATGCCCAGGACCTGTTGGGCATTGATGAAAACTTTGCTGTCCGCTATGAAGAGCTGCTTGCCGAAGACAGGTGAGATGGCACTTTGCAGGATGCTCACTTGAGCACTGGAGATTTCAGGGTAATACGAGCTCAAAGATCCTTAGCAACTTACCGGTGTTTCACATCTTCGGAAGTATACAAGTATTCCTCGTCAAAATGGCAACTTGAAACACAGTCCAACGCTTACAGCACAGCTAATTATTTAGTGTGCTGCTTGACAGTAGAAGAAAAACTTCCGGTTCATACATGGCTTTTAACTTACCTGTGCACATTATATTAGAGCTGCATTGTTTGCCTCCTACTTTCATTTCTTAAACTATCGTCAGTTGCTTGCAGAACTTCGTACAATGAAATGTGCAAGCTGTGTTCATTCTGTCTGCGTATGTACATAATTGGCAACAGAAAATAGAAACAAAGCATATGGCTGTTCATGTGGAACAAGAATTATGGTTCATTGTAATTCCAGGTTTGCTTCATGAGCATCTGTGATGGCAGTTTGCTGTAGCTGCATTTTGCTGTACAAAAGAATTTATGAGCTCAAATTATGGATCACCAGCTATTATGGATCTGTATACAGGTTCTATCCATTTCAGGATGTAAAAGCCTACATCAGCCATTCCGCTGAGTGTACATCAGAGGCATGGCTTTTATTTCCCAGCTGACTCTGTGTTGCTCTTTAAGCAGAGGATACGAAAGTTTTCTGGCAAGCCTAAGTAGTTGTCGCCTCATTTTGGCGGTTGATAAAGTGGCACGTGATGATAGCCCACGTGTGATAGCCACACTGTGGGAATGTAAAATGTGACCTTCTTTTTTTTTTTTCAGCAATAGCAACACATGGCTCTATTGACAGCAACTAAATGTCAACTCAAAACATGCTCAAACCTTGGATAAGCATTTCCCACGTAACATCTCTACTTTCCAGGTTCACTTTTTGTGTTTAGCATTCAGCACGAAAACTGAAATCACCCGTTGTGGATTCCAGTGCCTGTTTAATGCTCCCAAACAGAGCAAGAAATGTGAGGATGTACCCTCCTGTTCCCTGTCTTACAATACGCTGCTCACACTTCTTTGTGTATCTTCTGTGTGCAGCAAACTGGACCGGACTCACCTGCGACGCTACCTGGAGCACTCTGATCGTGAGGTGCTGCGGCCCGGCTTTGTGCGGCTGAACCTGGCCTTCTACTTGCCAGACTCCCAGGTGGACTTCGTACTCGAGGCTGTTCGCCAGGTGGCATGCCATGGCTGGAAGCTGCTCCCGCAGTACAACTTCAACCCCGAGACTGGCGAATGGAAGCACACGAGGCACCAGGTATCGCAGCCAATCAGCACAGGGAGGATAGCCAGTTTTTATGATCAAAGATGGCTGTGCAGAGTTACCTGACACACACACTGGGACACTGCGGCATTGTAACAACCAGCCAGGAGGATTCTTCTTGACATTAACAAGGTTACCTTAAGCTTGGTTCAGATACCCTGCTGTATGAAATTTTGCATGTGTGGCATCCTTTATATCAATGGGATTATTTACGCATTAGCATTAAAAGGGTGTGTGCAAACAGAAATGGCGACCTCAGTTTGTCGCCATTTCTATGTCACCTTTGATATAACACACTTTCATATATTATCTGAGATATAACAAACCTAAGTATACCACCTCGGATATATCGGATATAAAGAACTTTCGTGTCTGGACTTCGTATGTAACAAACTTATAGCGTGTTGACCTCGTATATAACGAACCTAAGTGTACCACCTCGGATGGAACGAACTTTAGTGTGTAAACCTTGGATATAACGAATATTTGGCTGCGAGTGCATTCAAACAATCCACCAAGGATCGCCCAAGCGTTTTTTTTTTTCTCAGCTTTAAGTAGTTGAAGAAATTAAAGCCTGCAAAAGGGTATACTATCACCATTTTTCAGAGCCATGCCCAAGGTCATCCCTAAGCTGATGAGCAGAGCTAATGGCGTTTATTCTGTGTGCTTAATGGTGCCGCATAACGTGTCAAAACAGCTGGTAGAATTAAATATGAGCTCAGCAGTAGCCTTAGATAACAGTATTGAATATTACAATTGTCTTAATATTCTTAATATTGAGCAACAGAGTGGTGCAGCTAACCAAGTACAGCGGCATCTGAGAAGTACTAATGCATTAGAATCTTAATGATACAAATCTCAGGGGGTTGCAAAAAACTTATTAGTATCAACTGAAATACATATCATCAAAAACAAGAAAGCCGCTGCGCTGCTCAGTGTTTATGGCACTCAGATGCATGACCCAATTGATGCGGGATTGATCCCAGCCGTGTTGGTCGCATTTCGATGGAGGTGAAATGCTAGGAGCCTGTGTATCGTGCGATGTCAGTGCAAGGTAAAGAACTCCCGATGGTCGAAATTTCTGGAGTCCTTGACTACGGCATCCCTCATAGCCTGAGTCGCTTTGGAACGTTAAACCCTGCACAAACCAAACCAAACAAAAAAAAAAACAAGAAAAAATTTCATTCTGCGCCCGCCGTGGTGGCTCAATGGTTAAGGCGCTCATCTACAGGGCCGGAGTACCCGGGTTCAAACCTGACTGCGGCAGCCCCGTTTTGATGAAGGTGAAACACAGAAGGCACCCGTGTGCTGTGGGATGTCAGTGCATGTTAAAGATCCCCCCACGCAGTCAAAATCATTCCGGAGACCTCCACTACAGCACCTCTTTCTTCCTTTCTTTTGCTCCCTCCTTTATCCCTCCCCTTACGGTGTCGTTACGTGAAAAATAACAAGTTGTCTGTAATTCTACATTCGTGTCTTGCTTGAATTCTTTGCCGCAATCTATCGAAAAGCTGAAACAGCTGATGAACTGCGCTTAGATTTCGCATTAGGAAGTAACATAATCGTCAGCTATTCTTTTTTTACCAATTTTCGAATTCAGCAGCACAGAAAATGCATTCATGCAAATCTCTTTCTGACTGACCAGACTTGTTCATGGTCACGCACCATTGCTCGGTGCTCACAGTGCATACTGTGCAATTGGTGATTGTGGCATCAACGATGCACAGTCCTTGTACCACCTATCATTGCGTATGACAAAACTGACGGTCATAGCTTCGGTGATGTGCCGCAGGCCTTTTGCCAGCACTCAGAGCTCAAGCTGCATTTGCCAAGGCTGATGATCCTGTGTTCATAGCATCCATAGTGGTGCGAGAGTGTGTTAAGAGCATCCGAAATTCTGTGCGTTGTAGTAGTGTGCTTTGGCCAGAGAGCTTCATGAGTTCACATCAGCAGTGATTGCATCACTGAGATGCTACTGTAACTCAATATTTGACTCGCCATACATTTGCAGCGGCTGTGTTGCTGTTTGCTTGCTCTCTGCAGGTGTTCAAGGACAGAAAATGGCTTGGTTCAATATCCTACAAAGAAGGAAAGTTTTCATACAGAGAGGCCGAAGAAGAGATTGAGAAGCTTGGTGTCGACACTACTTGGCAGGTGAGGCAACTTTTTTATGACTAGCAAACATAAATTTTGCATTTTTCCTTTTTTTCCTGCTTCCTCGCCAGCATGAGCTCTTTTGTGCATTATTTGTACATATTTCATTTTGTTCGACACAGATTAGAAAATAATTTGGAATAGACTGATATAATTAATCAGTTAATATTAAGGTGATATTAACAATTACGCTTGGACAAGTTACACCTAACCAGCTAACCCAACCTCAGAAGTAGTGTTCTGCCAGCTGTTTACATCATTTGTGGGGGGTTATATATAATGTGTGGGAAGAATAAAGTGAGGCACACTATACATAGGACAACAGTGTAATGAAAATTGCACTCCAGTGGCCTATCAGTGGCACAGCAGCTCTCATTTGGGGCTGTGTAGTTGTAGTTAAAGGGAGTGAAGAGACATTATCACAGTCAGTCTCGGTGTCAACCTGCATTACCACATAGTGTTCGAGCCTGTTAGACCGGGTGCTCTTTCTGGAGTGTCCTTTTAGTTTTTTAAGCATATGCACGAGAGAAATGGGCCAGAGTTCTCATTTTCATTTCTGTGCACATTTTTAGCCTTGCATTTTTAGCCTTGCATTTTTGTGCAAAGGAGCCTGTCAACCCTTGCATGTTCACGGTGCTGTATTGGTGTTCATTCTGGGAGAATGCTATTGAGCAGCAGTTCAGTGACCCGATACCTCTGCACTGTACTTTCCTGTAATGGGCTCTTGGTAGGGTCATAAAATGGCTGGTGCTGAAGTATGCAGTAAACTCAATTTAAATTCATCAGTTACTGCTTATTATTGTGATTGAAAAGGTTGTTATGTTTTAGCAGTGTAATAAAATGTGCCTGCTTGGAACTCAAATCATTATGCTGAAATTCCTGAAGCAAATACAAGGATAATGGTTGGCCAATCATGCCACTATGGTAGCTGTGGTCAGACGGTGCAAAATTTCCCAGTAAATTTCCTCATTAAATTATATTTCAAGTTTGTCAGTCATTTCTCATCCTATCTACTCAAGACTGTCATCGTCTTACTAGATTTTTAATGAAGGGAAAGAAAAAAGAGCTGTCTTGAATAGTCTCGTCCTCTTTATTTATTTATTGTCACCGAAATATAAACACTAATTCATGCAAGGAGAAGCTAGAATAGGCATATCTCCTTGAGCATATTTGTTGCTCTCACTACAAGTAAAGCAAGCTACTGCTTTCTTCACGGTGGATATATGTTTGTTGTGAGAAACATTCGCATGTCAAGAGTGCTCAGTTGTGAACTGAAGTAGCTGCAAGGAAGGCACTCAGGTTTTTTTTTCATTTTGCTCTTTATAAGATTCAATACATCTGAGCCATTGCGCACTACTTTGACCACACTGCAATATATATGTCTTCAACTGCTGTGATGTTTTCTTCAAGGCACCTTTTATTTTTCTTTCAGGATGTGCTGAATGAAGCAAACACCGTTTTTGAAGATGCTGAAAAAGTAAGGTGCCCGTTTTACTAATTTGTGTTTGAAAGAAATTCAGTTCCTTCATTATTCTTTTGAGAGCATTCAATGACAATTGAACAACCACCGGCAGGTTTGTTTGTTTCTTGCTTGGTAGAATGGCTGATAAATGTATGCTGTGATTATGGCGTGCGCATCATAGAAAGGTTGGCAAAGAGTCACGGTGTGTAGGGGGGTGAAGTGGCAGCAAATCAGTTTAAAAAGTTTGCAGGAATAGCATGGTTGCTGCTAATTGGAGAGGCCTCTATTGTGCAGTGGATGCAGTTAGGCTGGTGGTGATGAATGATGATGGTATCATAGAAATGTTGCTTTGGTGCAGTCTTGAAGGCCATTGGATGGGTTGCACAGGAGGAGAAATGCACTGTATGCTTTCTGCTATCAAAGTGTTGTGTTGTTGTGTAATGCAATGAGTTGATAGAGAGTTTTGCAGCAGTGGGCTGGCATTTAACTTCACACGGCCCAAGCATTTCATGAGGGAATGAGCAGCAGTGGCCATTCATCCTTTGCCCACTTGGACACCTGTGTTGTAAGAACTACAAACAGACAGCACAAATAGACAGGTATACCAAAAAGAGACATAGTATACAGCACCATGGGTGTCCATTTCTGTGTGTGCCACCGTTTGTTCTTTGTACCTAAGCACCACCTATTCTGTGGTAGTCTGCTTGCTGCTGTTTGCAGCCCTCAAGGATGCAGAAGCATAGCATCTGTCTTTCCATTTGTGCTCTACTTATTTTTGTTTTCTTTTGTACCTCCAGAATAACATTTGCAAAAAAGAAACTTTTTTTTTTTTTTTGAGCTGCTGTCATGTCAAGTAATAATCATTCAGTTTAGCAGCTAGTTACCAGAGTACCTCAGTTCATGATGGAATTATAACAGAGCAGAAAAACGCACACATGTGAACAGAAAGATTTATAATGACCAGCCTACAGCCTAATTATGTCCACTGCAAGACAAAGACCTCCCCCATATACCTCCAATTAACCCTGTTCTGTGCCAGCTCTAACCACCTATCACCAGATAATATTTGGGAGCAGTCATTTGGTTTTCGTGCCACCGCGGTGGCTCAGCGGTTATGGCACTCAGCTGCTAACCCGAAAGTCACGGGTTCGATTCCGGCCGCAGCAGTCGATATTCGATGGAGGTGAAATTCTAGAGGCCCGTTTACTGTGCGATGTCAGTGCATGTCAAAGAACACCAGGTGGTCGAAATTCCCGGAGCCCTTCACTACGGCATCCCTTGCAGCCCCCCATAAACCATAAGCCATCATTTGGACTACGCCGTGCTCACAGCTTATTTATTGCAGTACGTTTGTCTTTAATTTATTTCCTTGCACACGTTACCAGTGAGGGTATAAATCACTGATTGATTTTTTGTTTAATTTTTTTCCCTCTTGCTTGAGCAGGCTGCTCACAGGGCTCCGCTGGCTGACCAGACGCTGATGTTCGACGCAGAGGCGGCCGAGCTGCGCTGGTTCCTCCTTCCAAGTGAAGCCAAGCAACTGCTGGAAGGGGCGCGCCTGCAGTTCAGAGATCCCCCATTTGTGCCAAATAGGCCGGGATTGAAGGGGCAGCTTGAGACCAAAACAAAACAGAAGTGCGTGCCACAGTGTGCTGTGGCTTCAAAAACGACTTGGCCACAAACTAAGGCACCCAACCCACAACTATTTCGGTGGCATGCTCCTCCGAAAAACATATTCAAGCCATTTTTAAAGGTGAGGTCAAAGTCGCCTGAAAGTATGTAAGTTCTTTGTATCACAGTGTTTTGCTACTCATGTTTTGCTACTCAAAGATAACTCCACTGTGGCTGATGCTAGGCGTTCAAAGGTCACAAGAATCTATTTTCACCCGAGTTTCTACAAAATCTTCAAAGAAAATCTTGTTTTGCCCATATGTACAGATAATGGCACACTACTGGGAGCCTGCACCTTTTGTCTGGTGGTCGCATTCCTTACACTTCGAAGAAGCAACACCAAAGAGAACTTCACCGTGAAATTCAAGATTGGTTTTCCGCACTCATTTTTCTTTGCTGAATTCTAGTTGCTTTATATTTGAAAATGTAATTTAAATTATTTCAGTGATGCCAGTTGAAATCATGTAAGTGCGTTTATGTTGTGGGGTTTAACACTTTTAACCAACCCCAAGCTGTACTCATCATGGAAGATTGTGCCAATATCACCAATGACGAGTCCCACCCATCCAGTGCTCCCACTGCCAGACGAGTTACAGTCGGCTATTGCATTGCTTGCAGTTTTCAGCACTGGAGGGTGGTAGTTTTTCATTAAACGGAATTTGCACCTTTAGCGCATGTTTTAAGCCCTGACAACAGTCATTTTCACCCTAAACTAGCCAAAAAATTTGGTGATTTTGACACTTTGGCGGTTAAAGGGTTAAAGCCAGCTAGGAGGAACAACCCACTTTTACTGAACACGGCTGTCAGCGTCGAATTGTAAAGGTTGCAAGTTGTACTGTTGGATAATTTCAGAGGAACGAGCGCAAAAATTGACAACAGACAAGAAAGAAGAAGGACAACACGGACAAAGGTGCTTTTTGTCCGTTTTGTCCTTCTTTCTTGTCCGTTGTCGTTCTTTGCGCTGGTTCCTCTGAAATCAATTGGCTTACCAACTAGCCCAACGACAAGTTTTACTGTTGAATAAGCAGCCTTTGCAGTAGAGACTCAGCTGCGCAGAAACGCAGCTGCAGGAGATTTAGTTTCTTTGTATTTAGTTTGAATAGAGATTTAATTAGATTGCTCACACCATTCTGTGTGCAGCAACTCAGTAGTAAGCATCAAGCCCTGTGGCCTTCTGCCTGTTCTGCAAACTCTTCAAGGCCAATGCCATCTGTGAACTGAAGCCAATCATTCGAAGGGCCGCTGTCACCCTTAATAGTGAATTAACACACTGAGCATTACAGCAAATTTCTGTTGTCCTGCATTACGCACTTGCAAAAAAAAAAAAATTGAGGGAACTTGCTTATAAGTGCCCCAAAATTTCAAAGTATTTTTTATGGTGTTTCAAAACCACAGCATAAACTTATATAATAAAGCATGTTGGTAACATTGCATCTTGGCACACAGTGAGACTCGCAAAGCAAGCACAGCATTCATTGTGTTTTTGTTTTTTCTGTCACCTTTACCTTATAAGTGGTGTGTGCCAAGTTTCAAGAAGCTTTTGTTGTTTTTTTCTGTCACTTTTGTCGTATGATTGATGTTGTGCACTAAGTTTCAAGAAGCATTTCAAGGCCGCTTTAGGTGACATTTTCTAGGTTCTTGCTGATTGAGTAATTTATACAGTAGGTTTTTTTTTTCGTGTATGGACAGTTGCTCTATACTTTCATTCCTCCTGTAAGCAGAGCCATTGTCTCTGTATAAACGCTAGTGGCACGTCACTTGCTCTTTTATCATTGCACCTCTTTGCATTAAAAGCTTCCTCTCTCAATGCTTTTTTTCTTGCGCAGGCAGTCAATGAGTTCAACATGATTGCTGATGGGGACAGAATCCTAGTCTGTCTATCTGGAGGAAAAGACTCCCTGTCTCTGCTCCACACTTTACGACAGTTTCAGTTCTGCTTCAGAAAAAGGGTGAGTGCCCATGTCCTGATAACAAAGCTGATGTTGTTGCTAACAGTGTACAGTCATGCCTCTTTAATATGTACACCTTGTTTCTCGAGCCAAAATGTCCACAAAGTCAGTCGTCCGTAATAACGGATCATGAAATATGTAGGTATATTCGGGGGGAAAAAAAAAACAGTTTATGGTTAGTGTCTGCTTTGGAGCATAGTGATGGGCTGGGAAGGGGTTATCAGAAAAAATGCTGGGGGCTCCAAGTGCATTATCTTGGTTGCCATTATTTTTTTAAATAATGTGATGCAGCTTGAAGCGTCTAGTGGTCTATGAAATGCATGGTGGCATCTCACAATGTGATGACATATATCCTGTTAAGACTGCTCATATAGACCTTATTCATGTGATATCAATTGCACGGTGCACCTATGCCTGCGCAGGCAACCATGGCACGCAACAAGTTGGTGATTGCATTGCGTCATGGCCACACGAGTGAGGTCTATTGTGTGGCAGATTCGATAATGACCCTCATCCCAAGGCATGGTGCAGGGAAACTTTTGTCGGCACCCTTCGATACACCTAATACTGCCCCCCCCCCCCCCCCCCTCTTTTTGTGCAGCGTCTTTTGGGTCTTTTGGGCTCAAGAGCACCCCTCAGTTGGAGCTTTTTGTTTTGCACCTTGCATAAGTATGCTGGCTGCGGGACGTACAGGGTTGCCATGCAGCCTCCTGCTATCCCTCCAAATCTGATAGTGAATAGGGTCTATACCATGAAGCACTAGTACTGTAGTAAGTCAGCGGAGAGCTGCTGAAGGCGGCTTTCTACCTAACACAAGCTGCAGGGAGAGCACCCTTAACAACTATTCACACAGTATGACAAATGGTAAGGCGCATCGACCAGGCACCGTCACACTGGTGGGCATGAAACCACAAAACAAAGCCACCATTCTGGGAATTGTAATTTTGCTTTGCTTTTCACTGTTGTTCAGTACTAAAAATACAAAAAAAAGGAAATATCTGGTTGGGGAAGTCGAGATTTTGTATTCGTCACTGTCCATATTACCACAGCAAGATTACATGTAGTCCAGTAGACTGTTATTTTCACCCTGTCTATTGTCTGGACAACGTATTTCTGTATTATAGAGGTGTAAGTGCATTGAAAAAGTTTGATGCCCAGAAAAATTGTCCAAGATTCGAGTCTGCTGTATTAACGAGGGTCGTACTAATAAGGCACGACTGTGGTTAATATATTTTTTTGAAGAAATTTTGGTAGAGGAGTTGCTGTTTTTTATTTTTATGAAATGAGTGTGCTGTAGCTGTCATTGCCAGCGTTTTCCTTCAAAACTGGCCTTAAATCTTCCTGCATGGCTGGCTCAGCTGGATTCAAGCCATCATTTGTGTAGCTCCCTTGAGTACCGGAAGTGAAAATGCGGCCAGTTTGTACCAGTGGCTTGATGAAGCTAGTCAGTTTTCTAGCCAGTTTCCTTCATATTTGAAAATTGTCATGCAGTTTACCACTACAGCTAACACCACCTATCTTCTTTATAGTATCACTTGGAGGTAAGAGAATTGCATTGGTTTGTGCCAAGTAATAGTGGCATCTGCATGCACAAGTAGTCGTGCCTTCTGATAGAAAGCCCAATAAATGTGGCAGCATGCAAGGAGAAGCACCTCAGAGGAAGCATTTCACACTTTTGACTTGCTGTCAATGACAGTTATTGTCTAGAGGGTTTTGTTTGTTGTTTTTTCTATTTATTTTGGCCTGTGCTTGTTGTGTTCGTTGCAGAACTGCGACTCCTTTATGTTACTTGTTGCTTTTTATCATGTTATTATGCATGAAATCATTTTGAATATGTGTGTGGATATGTTGACACTTAATGATGCTATTGCATTTTTTTTTCTTCTTTCAGGGAAAGAACTTTGACCTGGGTGCCGTGACAGTTGACCCTGGTAGCTCACTGTATGATCCAAGTCCCTTGAAAAAATATCTGGAAGTGTTAGGTGTCCCATATTTCTATGAAGAACAGTGTATGAACAAGACCTTTTTTCTTGATATGATATGCTAGTGCAGTATGAGCAAAGTGCGAACTGAATTGCTGTAACAGCAGTCAGCTTTCTGAGATTCATTTTACTTTGTGCTAGTGCCATCCACTGATATATGCCTTTCAACTCCTTTCTACTTTTAAGGGACGCTGAGGGTAAATTGAAACTGGCCTCTATCAGTTGATTACTGCGTTGTAATGACAAAGAAGCTACTTCCACTTAAGAGGGAGCTTTTATATGCTGTAAAAGGCCAAAATATTAAGTCCAGGTGTTGCCACCACAGGTCTTTTTCACAAACAAACTGTGATGACATCGGTTTCTTTTTGTGTCTTACCATACTGCCATTCAGTTCCATCGAGCAATCACGGAGTTCCTTATGCTGTCAACATCATCGCCACGACTTTGTATTAAGTGCGGAGAAAAAAATATGTTCTGTTTTCAACTCCAAATTTCTCAGAAGCAAATATTTATTTGGCCGCTGAACAAACATCAACAGAGCCACAAAAGGTCAAACAAGAAGTTTACTAAAGAAAAAAAGTTTAATGGAGCTGTCCTTAGTGTCCCTTTCAAGAAAGAAAGAGCTTCTCTGAGGTGTCCTTTCACGTATTTCTTTAACTTGTGGCATGGACGCAGTTTCTTTGGTAGTAAGTGTCTTTCATGCCTTGGAGACAGGCTCAAGTCTGTCTGGTAAGTGAATTGAGGAACCTTTTCTCGGCAGGCATTGTGGAGCAGGCATCGGCCCTGCCTGAATGCACCTCCATCTGCAGCTTCTGCAGCCGCATGAAGCGAGGCCGCATCTATGCATGTGCACGGAGAGAAGGTTACAACGTACTCGCACTGGGGCAGCATTTGGATGACCTGGCTGAAAGGTGATTGGCTCACACTGCCTTCTTCGCTGGTGCACGAGTCTTTTTTTTTTTAAGTTAGATAAAGTTAGAACCCAATGGGTACTGAAACCCCCTTGGACGTCCTGTGGACGTTTAGGACGTCCATGGGACGTCCAGGAGGATTCCATTGCCCATTGGGAAGGTTGCTGAAACTTTCAGTACAATATTTGTCACATCATATCTGTGAACGACTTTTAACACTGAAGTCGCATATCTGAGGTGCTATCCTTAAAGTGTGCACATGGAGGGCAGCATAAGAATGCATCTTGTGGCCTTCTGACCATATCCACAGTGAAATTTTAATGGCTGAATATTTCATGCTGCAAGAAAATATGTCAATATATGTAATCAGATACTTCTTACAAAAAAAAAAAATTGTGCCTTTCCAGATCAGTGAGTGGATAGAAGGTAGTTTAATAATGTCGTGAAATGTCAGTGCCACTTGGCGGTCCTCAATATTTTTATGCTGCTGCAGGAATGGCAATAAATAGAAAAAAAAAAATTACGGAGGGCACTTAAGACTGCTTATGTGCTTTGAATGCGAAAGTATTGTTTATTGTGAGCTCTGTTGCGAGGTTCATTTTAAGGAATCCTTCCTTTCTAATAATGCACTTACACATTAGAATACAGTCGTAAGGAAATGCATACACTAGGCTCAACTTTATTCACCAAGAAGCATGCTCTCCTCGCAGTCTGAAGGTTCTTCATTCAAATCCCCGCACCATTGAGAAATTTTATTTATTTTTCTTTCTTGTAGACCTCACTTTCTTAAGGTCTGCTGCTGATGTCATGTCAGAGCATTATGACATCACTAAGGAATTTAATGCCATGGACGGCAACGGATTCTGGCTTTTGTGCTAATGGGACATATAACACTTCTGCATTAGTAGCACTGTGAGGTAGAATTCAAGGCACAGGAATTTGAGGCGCCTTTTTGAATTAGTGCCAGACCATTAAATACTTCTTCAAAGCAAATGGGCAGTGTGAAATTTCCAGTCGATTTGCTTTTCATTTTTGGTAAAAAGTGGTTTATTGCCCTTACTAAATCAGAAATTTTGCCTTGTGATTTAAAATTATTAATATTACATATGTGTGACTGTGTGGCAGCTTTTGAGAGGAATGAGGTGTTCTTGAAAACATTTTTTTATAGGCCATTTTGTTGTACTACCTAGTTTTAACTGCAAGAACCTCGGGAGTTAGCAAGGCAACAGAAGCACTCAACAATGTCTCTGGCATCGTGTATTATCTACCTGGCGCAGCACCGGTTATGTAGGCTAGCAGATGCTCGTTATAACTACGCTATAGCTGGCAGCTTTGGTCAGCCTTTTTCCCAACTCAATGACTCATTTTTAAGCATCTATTAATGCACTCAGTAAGAAGAGGGCTCCTTTTTTTGACATCTGCATGTTGGATGTTGTTGTGCTTGCACTGTGTGCAGATTCTGGCACAAAATAAACACGCTCAATGTAGAGAACACAGAATGAGCACCATATTTTTCCATTTGCTTCCAGTTGTTTTTGTATTTCAATAACCTGTGCACACATGTGCAGCGCACCCATGTGTGAATGTAGCCAAAACACGCCAACATACATGATGTACTGTCATTGCTGGAATAACCAGACAGTGGAGTTTGCTTCTCAACCATAATAGTGCAGCCCTCACAGCAGCCCTGAGAAATTGACAGACGATTACGATAGCACGGCGTGACGCGGAACGCAGGAATGCATGCCTAAGAGCTCTGCTGTGAACCCAAAAGGTCTCGAAATATGAGGACAAGGGTTCTGCTTATCTTACACAGATTCAGAGCTTGAGGGGTGCCATAAGTGCACTGCTAAATGGCTAAAGAAGAAGCCTTGTTGCCTGGCTCAAAGATGATACCTGTCTTGGTAATGCAAGAACCCTGCTAAAATCCCTTGTGGGATTGCAGTACTATTCATAAATAAATAATAAAAAATAACTTAGACAGGTACATCAGATGATGATGATGAAGAACTTCATTGGTCTCAGGGGTTTGTGACGCCTGGTCTGATCGCTGCCATCAGTCCAGGGCACTGTTGGCTTCCCCGATTGCTGCCGCCCACTGGATCAGCCAAAGCTGGGTCCGAGCTGGTCAGGACAGCGTCCCAATGTGCATGGGTTGGGTTGGGTACAGGTGGTTGTCTGCCCGAAGGATGCGGGCACTCCCACTAGAAGTGATATGCTGTGTGTTTGGGATTTTTAGAGCCCAAGCATGCGTCCTGGTATAGGGTGGGATATGAAAGGTATTATATGTGGCGTAAATGGGAGAACATATAGGTTTAGGAGCTGTCGCCAACTTGTGGCAACCACCCGGGTGAGGGATTGATCCTCTTCCTGAGCAGTTAGGATCGGCGTAAGTGCGTACAGGAAAGTCCAAATGCAAATGCAACACACACAAATGCCAGTGGAAAAGCTACATAGATACAGGTCATTATCACTGCTTAAGTGTGATCATTGCACATTAGAAGTGTTAATGAACAATGCAAGGGTAAAATCTCATTTTGCTTTTCGCATTTCACTTCTGCCGTTAGCATTTTGTTTCATACTGATAGTATCACCTATCTTTACCACAAGTTCTTTTGCGTGTCTCAATAATTTGACAGCCTAGAAGCTTGTGTTTTATTTTCTCACTTGGCGTTTTCTCTCTTGTTTCTCTGCAACAGCTTTCTCATGTCTATATTTCACAATGGTCGTCTCAGAACTATGAAGGCAAACTACACTGTTAGGTAAGTTCAAGTGATATATGGGGGAGGGTATTATTAGTGGCATGTTATTGACTTGTGCTCTGGCTTTATATCCATAAAGAGAAGGTGATCTCCGAGTGACTCGGCCTCTTGTCTACGTAAGGGAAAAGAATCTCCGAAAATTTGCTGAGGAAGTAAGTGGGTTTTGCTAACCTTTTTAGTGTGCGATTACATTGCCTTTAGCTTGTATAACATTGTCTGATCTCTTTACTTTGCTTGGTGTTTGTTTCTTCAGAAAAAACTGCCAGTCATTGCAGAAAATTGCCCAGCTTGCTTTGAAGCCCCAAAGGTTTGTATGGTGCTGTTCTTTTTTGCATTCTGTTATTGAGGCTTGTTAAGCTCTATTTTTTTTTTTTTGCAAGCTAATAGCAGTATTAGTTTTAGAAATATATTAAGTCTTTATCTTCCACCTATCTCTCCTCAACCAATGCACATAAAAGTGTGCTACCATTAACCTTGTTTTCACCCAGACCTAATTTCTTTGCTTAAATGACTTGCCTTTGCCCATACAAAATACAAATCCTGTTTTTGAAACGTTGGCTCATGGACTGAGTCGACCCTCCTGCCCTTGTTCGTTTTTGTGCTGTGCTACCGTTTGAACATTAAGAGGTGCCGTTGTAGTTGAAGAAACAATTAGAATAATTTTTCATTGCATCAGGTTTAAGGCGGCTTAGTTATGGGAACAGATGAAAGTCAGTGATATTCTAGCGGAAATCGAGAAAGGGAAATGGACATGGGCTGGGCATTTAATGCTGAGAACTGATAATCGATGGTTCCTTATTGTGTCTTCGATAAACTTCCACCAGATTTGTCCTGAAACCAGTGCAATGCACAAGGACCCAATGTCATCATCATCAGCCCGACTGTGCCCACTGCAGCGCAAAGACCTGCCTCATATCTCTCCAATTAACCCTGTCCCGCGCCCTTCTTAATCTCATCTGCCCACCTAACTTTCTGCCACCCCCTGCTACACTTCCCATCTCTTGGAATCCGTTACTCCTTCTTCTTGGCTTTGCATTACATGCCCTGCCCAAGCCCATTTCTTCCTCTTGATTTTGACTAGGATGTCATTAACTCGCTTCTTGTTCCCTGACCCACTCTATCGTTCGCACTCAAGTGCAATTTATCAAAAGTAAAATTGCACTCTGATGTGCACTGGGGCCCACCAGTGAACACCAGTGTCATTTATTGAAGATGCTATTTGGGTAACAAATTTTACTCCACAGGAAAGTAAACAGCAGGGAACAGAAGAGAGTCAGGTGGCCACATGCGATTGGGAAGTTTGTTAAGGTGGGATGACCACAGTTAGTGTAGGACAGGGCTAATTGGAGTTCAGTGGGAGAGGTCTTTGTCCTGCAGTAAACATTAAGATTAAGGAGTTTGCGGAGATACGGTGGCCGCAACTGGCAAAGGACAGGGTTAAAGGGACACTGAGGAGAGCACTATTAATATTTTTTTTATAGTAAAATCCGATAGTTCGTCATGTCATGGCTTTGTTGCCACTTGGCCGGCAGCGAAAGATGCATTTATTTCTAAGAAATTTGGATTCGAAGTTGAAAAAGTTTTTCCCGCCGCTCTGATTCAAACTTGGGATTCTCCTATGACGACACAGGACTAAGAGACGTGAAACATGACGTGCGCATGACGTAGCGCAGACTCCGTGATTTCTGGCGGCCAGCAGTGCGGCCTAGCAGCAGCCGAAAAGAAAGCTACCACCGGCCGCACGTTGAAGGCATCTATCGGCTATTGCGGCCGTCGCTACGGTCGCTTCGATTACGTTTGCACTGGCGTATCTCGTTCTCGAAGTCGTCAACGAAGTTCTCGCAAATAGACACCTTTAGCATACCGTGTACCTTGTTACCACTAGCGGAATACCGGGAGCCCGCCTACCGCCGGAAAACAGGCGCTGATTTGTCCCGATGCTTCAGGAGCGCGCGTAGCTGCCGGGCACGTGGCGCCATCTGGCGACGTCAAGGAGATTTGCGCATGCATTGGCTGCGCCTCAGTGATTCATGGCTTCTCGGTTCCTGGTGTTGCTAGAACCATTCGTTCTAGCAACACTCTTTTGTCCTATGATCTCATCACGCTTGTACTTGCGAGTTTGGCCTGTGGCGGCGATACCTGTATTTTGGTTCTTGCTCTTTTCTACATTACAAGAGCTTTGTTGTCAGTATAAGTGGTGTTTTTGTAATCAGGAGCTGGTATTCTGTCGATACAAGCCAACTTCAATTTCTCCTCAGTGTCCCTTTAAGGAAAGTCATCGGAGACGCCTTTGCCCTGCAGTGGACATAGTCAGGCTGATGATGATGATGATGATAGCGTACAAGGCACTGCGCAAGCGTTTTTCATTCATGCAGCACTACCACTTCTAACAGCTCTGCAACTTTGCTGGTGATGAGACGTTTCTTTTATTTTCATCATTCACCCAGGAACGGCATCGTGTGAAGCAGCTGTTGGCAGCTCAAGAAATTTTGTTTTCGAAGCTGTACCCGAGCCTAAGGTCTGCAATGCACCCACTGATGGCCATAAACCGGACTGGAATCGAAAGTGCTCTTCACCAGAATGGCTTCAACCCACACGACTCAGATTCGGAGTAACCAAGCATCACACTATTAGCGTTTTTTTAATATGCCATGAAGACGTGAACATGAAGATGAAATATTCGTTGTTCTGCATCTCTTATACACTGTAAATATGTGCCTCAAGGTGCAGCTAATAAAAATTTCACAGTGGCATAAAGTTGCCCATTCCCATGAGTCGTTGGGCTGCTGTGTGCACGGCTGGTGGCACCTCCTAGCACGACAGAAATGTCAGGCAGTAGTTGCAATGATGCGAGAATGACCCACCATAGAATAAGAATTGTTCAAGGAGGTCAAGGTGAGACGTTACTTTCCTAGTTTGAAGTTGTGTACCTTCATGTCATCTTGGTACCAATCAAAATAGTCGTGTTTCATTAAATCATCTAGAGTGGACTTCTATTAATTTGAACTCACTCAGTCCAGACAACAGGTTTATTCAAACTAATGCTTTTGTCTCACGACTGTCAAGCATAATAAAAAGGCCCCCCTAATACCAACGAATTTTCTATTCCTTTCAAGTTCAGTTGATCAAGAACCTACAGCATCAATAGATTGATATTAATATTAAATTGCACACATGTAAAGATTCAAGGAACACTCTGGCTGTGATTCATTTATTCAGTCCTTTTATTCTTCACCCCCGCAACATCATTTCTGCTCTTGTCTTGCCTTGTGATTATGACACCAACACTACCGGGGAAAAGTTATCTACAACACTTTAACTGTTAAATTGCCTAGTCATCGGTAGCTAGCTTACTTCGAACCTATTTCAATAGGTATAGTAGCGTGGGATTGCAGCGTTTTGAAAAGATATTACAACTTTTAGACGTAACCGTTCTCTTCACAGATACATTTCAGGACCTGCGTACCACACTAACGAATTTCAGCGCTTCTTTACTTTATTTAACAAGCACTGTTACCTCGAAGATTCTCAACAGAACAACTACACATTGCACAATTCAAATCTCGTAAATTTATTCACTCTCAAACCACTTTTGTTTACGCTGCACAAAAGTTTGCTTTGAGAGGACCTTTTTGCGTTTCTCGAGCATTGCGCCAAATCTGTCCTTCTCAGCCTGCGGTCTTTTCGTGAACATCTTCTGCTTCTGTTTGACTTTTCGATTGCTTTTCTTCTCTTTAAGTTGTGGTTTTTGCTTGCCTGCACGCCCTTTCTTAGTCCGCACTTTTGGCCCAGAATGCGTGGGCAAGCTTTTCATCTTTCGGTTTGCAGCAGCACCCATGAAGGAAGACTTCCTTTCTGCGGAAACCTCAGTGGCTACAGGAGTGTGCTCTTCAACCTGCTTCTCATGAAGCTCCTGTAGTTTTTGTTTGCTTCTCTGCAACCTTCGTTCTTTGGCCAGTAGTGCTGCTTTGTTTTCCAGACAGAACTCAATAATCGGTCTCTTCTTTGGCCCAAAAGTGCTGGGATTGTTGTTGAGCTCTCGCAACGCGGCCAGTGCATCCTCGTGCCGAGTGAATGCGACAAAACCATAGCCATATGACTCAGCCAGAGGGGACTTTAGGTTCCGCATAACACGTGCTTCCGTGATGCGTGCACCCTTGGGTGCATTTTCCATAAACAGCGCCCGCAGCTTCCGGTCGTCCACAGAAGGGGGCAAGTTGTGCACACTCAGCCGAGTTGGTGACACAAAGTAGTGCAGATTAGTGAGCAGCTTGCGCTTGCGTGCCTGCATCTTGGCTCGCTTAGCCATGTCCTGAGGGGAGACTCCATGTGCTGCCTCTGTACCAGGTCTGACTAGGCCCTCACGGGCCAGGTACAAATTGCGGCGGTCTTTCTTCTCTTTTTTCTTTGCCTTCTGTTTTTCCTCCAGCTCTTCGCGGCTCAGGGCCCGGGCCACGTCAAGCCGCCGACCATCAAGCATAATACCTGCAGCAGAAGCAGCCGCTTCGAGACATGCGTCAACGCTGGAGTCCTTAACGAAGCGGACGAATGCCGTGCCTTTGGAGCGGCCGGTGTCCATGTCCGTGCACACGAGGCAATAGCGGCACGGTCCATACTGTTTCATCAAAGTCTCAAGAGTCTCCTGCTGACTGTCGAACGAAAGATTACGAATAAACAAAGTATTCTTGTTGTCACTGCTTGGACGCCGATCAGACTTCTCAGCGCTGCCATCGCTGTCATCATCGCTGCCTTCGTCGCTGCCGGAATCGCTGTGATCGGAGCCGCCATCAGCGTCAAGTGCTCTGGGCGAAGTGGTTTCATCGTCGTCCGACGACTCCTCTTCGTGGTCGGAGTCGTTATTGTCTTCGGATGCGTCTGTCGAAGTTGTTTGGGCATCGTCATTAGACTTCTCTTCGGCATCTTCCTCGTCCTGTTCAGCATCGCCTGTCCCTTCGCCCGGAGTGCTAAACGACGATTTCTGGTACGTTGCCTTGGGAAGAGAAAAATCGACAGCGATTGGTCGCCCTAATATTTGAGTAGCGTTGAGACCGTTTATTGCCTTGATCGCGCTCTTGGTCTCATCAAACTGCACAAAAGCGAACCCACGCATTTTGCCATCTCCCTTTTTTGGAATGCTAACTTCGACCACGTTTCCGTACTTTGCGAAGCAGTCGCGCAACGTCTGCTCATTTGCTTTGAACGAGAGGTTGCGAACGATCAGTCTTGGCTTGCGCTTCTTTCTTGCAGCTTCCACTTCCTTCGAAAAGGTCCTTTTCTTCGGGGCTGCACTTAAACCTGCTGTTTCTGGTTGGTGGTGCGCACGGGAATCTGTTACTGGTTGGTGGGTCACACGGGATGTAGCGACCTTAACAGCAAGAGCCCTGTCGCCAAACTTCAAACTGCGTCGTTGGCCCTGTTCAACGACGGCATCTGCATCCGCGCTGCTGGCAAATGTAACATAGGCAACGCCCTTGCACAATGACTTCTCGTTCTTTTCACGAACAACGAAGCATCGCTTAACTGGCCCGATATCAGAGAAGAACTGAAACAACTTGCTTTCTGTTGTATCCGGCGGCAGATTTTTTACCATTAGCGTGCACGGTTCACCACCTGACGCCGCCATCTTGTTTGAATTCGGTTTGGCTTGTCTTGTGCTGCCTTGACTCTCGCCGGCTCTCGCAGACCGCGCGCCACGCGCAGTCGGCACAGACAGAGCTTGCGTCACTGTACTTGCGTCTGCGGCTCCTGTCTTTGCATGCGCGCATTGGGCGCGCGTCGCTCCTTTGAGTATTTGCTATGGGAAAGGCAAGGCGGGAGAGAAAAGAAAATTACGAGGAACTTTAGCGGCTAAAGTTGTGAAAGGCGTAAGCATGAGTGCTGCATTCTGCTACGCGATTGTTCACTGCACATTTTGTTGGTGCATTAATTAACTGCCAATTAATTACGCTTAAGCTTCGCCTTTAGGAGTGCAACGCGACAGCGTGTTGTGGCGCTGCCACGGAGTCCAAGGAACGCCATCACCCCATCGGCGCGATGCGTTGCCCTTTGAACGCAACGCTTTTTGAGGAAAGGAAATGGGGCTGTAATTCTCTGTCATCTCGGCGGACACCTGAGCCGCACCGTACAGGAAAGGAGGTAGTGTGAGTGAAAGAAGAAAGAGGGGCCGTAATGAAGAAAATGAAAATTGTATTTGAGGAAAGGAAATTACGCAGTAACTGTCTCACATATCTCAGTAGACACTAGTCGAAAATTGTATTTGAGGAAAGGAAGTTGCGCAGTAACTGCCTCACATATTTCGGTGGACACCCGTCAAAATTCGCGCGAGGTGACGTCACGGCAATTTGGACCAACCTGAAACGCGGACAAATACGCCTTGCTCGTCAGTAAATTGGTTTTTGAGGAAAGGAAATGTATCTGTCTCTCATATCTCTGTGGACACCTAAACCTCGCCGTAACGGGAAGGGAGGAAGATGGGAGTGAACGAAGACACCGTATTCACTATACTCCGTTTCATACATCAGGTGCAAGTTGAACGTAAGGTGATCAGCCTTGGCTGGCGGCTTCCACCTCCTTCGAAAAGGTCCTTTTCTTCGGAGCTGCACTTGCACTTTCTGTTTCTTGTTGATGGTGCGCACGGGAATCTGTTACTGTCTGGCGGGTCGCACGGGATGTAGCGGCCTTAATAGCAAGAGCCCTGTCGCCAAACTTCAAACTCCGTCGTTGGCTCTCCTCAATAACAGCATCAGCATCCGCGCTGCTGGCAAATGTAACATAAGCAACGCCCTTGCACTTAGACTTATCTTTCTTTTCATGAACAACGAAGCATCGCTTAACTCGCCCGATATCAGAGAAGAACTGAAACAACTTGCTTTGTGTTGTATCCGACGGCAGATTTTTTACCACAAGCACGTACGGCTCCCCGCCTGATGCCGCCATCTTATTTGAATTCGCTTTGGCTTGTCTTGGCCAGAGGAGGTGCCGAGATCACTATCACCACCAGGGTTGCCGTTGGCACATTGTGAAACAACGTTGATTTTGAAAGGGGTCAAAACTTGAAGCTGAATTTGACCAGAAATAGCCATGCCATTCAATCTTCGTGCCAAATTTGTAGCCAAATTGAATAGATGCAGTATTATGAATACAACTGTTATCAAAGATCAATAAACACTAGTATTTCTAATCAGTGCAAGAAACAGAATAAGGAGCAGAAAATTTTGGCCCATTTGCTTGATCTTCAAGGCACAGGTATGTTGCGAATAAATAAATGAATTATTAAAGTAATTTTGTCACTTTCTAGCCAACAAGCACGAAGGAAACTCAAGCTGGTTTAGCCTCGAAGCCGTAGATCGAACTTGATTCGTGGAATCACCATTAGGCAGCCGAGCTTCATTCTGTTGCGCACTGTTTTTTACCAGGTTAACACAGGAGAACACGCTGCAGCGTAAGAGTTGGAAACTCAAAGTGACCAACTTTTTGCGCCTTATTGTGCCATGTGTGTTCAAGGGCATTCGCTGCAAGTGTCTTTGTACGATCCGGCCGCCGCGTGCCATAAACTCGGACATGTGTGGTCAAGTTCATGCTGATTGTTTGCAGTTGCCGCATTTCTGGCTCAAACTCGATGGAGGAACATCAAAAAAAAATGCAGCGGCAGCTTCTGCATGCCTACACGTCTTCTCGCGCTTTCTTTGTCATCAGGATTGATGGTATGCAGCCTCCGAAGTGCAAACGAAGCATTTGGAAGCCGCTGCAGGAGTTGTATTGCCATTGCCTCAAGAACAGGAAGCAGCGCTCTCTCATGGCTCCTTGGTCCAGTGAAATCTCTCTGAAAATGTCACCTTTTTTTTAGAATCGCTCCGCGCGCGCATTGTAAGCTCCCTATCCTAGCCGTGCGTAGGGGTGCCTCAATGCGCACCGACACTGCCGGCGGGCATAGAGCTACTATGCCGGCGGGGTTGCAGCAAATAAAAAATGGCTAGTAAATACGTCAAAAAGTTTAAAGCATGCAGAAAGAAGCCACGGAGCCAACATGAAATTTTCTTCTCCGCACAAAGTAGCTAACAACGGCAACCCTGGTCACGACGGCGGCGCCGACGTTAGGCGGCGCGAGGCACGGACAGTTTGTGCATGGCATGTGCATGGCCTTCAAGATTACCCATGTCCATGTGGATGATCTCGGAGGCCATAGTTTGTGTGACTTTACGCACGGCGCGACCGCAAGGGGCACCGGCCGCCTTCGTCGCTCGTTTTGATGATGGTTCTATGGGCGCGCCTGGCACAGGGGCTTGATTTCAATGTACATATGGCATACGCTTACTTAAACAACTTTTCTTGGATGGACAGACGTCCCTTAATATCTCTGCCCACATTCAAGGCTATAGTTTGTCTCCAGGAGGCGTGAGTAACCCCGTAATTAATGGAGCTAGCAGATGCATTATCAGCGCATAGTTGCATATTCGACGGCAACTTTGAAGTTTAGGAGAAACACGGTTAACATAATGACTGAGAGCAGTCAAGTTATCACTGTGATGTCACATGCATTCAGAGGGGTGCCAGCCACCAAATAAAAACCTACACAGCTGCCAACACGTTCAAGCTGTGCTTGGCTTCAGCCCTCACGTGTTACGGCACGGTCGATCACACTTGTCTAGAGCGCTGGAGAGGTGCCGTTCGGAGGGAATGAAGAGAAACTATGAAGCACTTAATGACTTTCATTCATAATGCTCGCGCTGGAGAGCAGTGAATAGAGACGTGAACGCACAGGCACCCGCGCCTTACGTCTAGCCTTACCGCTAGTACGTATATGCAACGTGGCAAGCATGGGTCGTATCAAGTATCAGCAAGTACGCGCGCCCTCGGTTCCCTCGATTTTCCTAATGTTTATCCGCAGCTATTCTGTTTCGCATTACCGCGCGCTTCTGGAAATCCGAATCCTCGTAGGAACCGCGAGAGATGGGTTCTCATTCGAACACTCTAAGGTCGGCTGTTTTAACCAAGATATGGAGCCTCAGCTGCCAACTTCGCGAGCTTTCTCAAATGCCGAAACTTGCTGCTGACAGATCTGTTTTGCTTGCTGAATTGTCGCATCCTCATTGAAACGTAGCGACTTAGAAGACGCGCTGTTAGTTTCAGTTTGTGCTCAGCGCATAAAATGCGATGCAATAATACTTCATCGATAGCGAGGTTGTGCGCGTCAGGCTTTGCTGCATGCATGCCTTCGAAAAACTGCTTCGGGTAACGTATCCACTGTCGAAACGATTTTCGCAACCGCAGTCACGAGATTTCGCCGCGATTCCGGACGAGTTTCGTCTGTGGGACCGCTGAAGAGTATAATGCCTGCTCCTAATTGTAGGCACAACAAACTTCTTGCTCCTTTATTGTAAAACTCTCAAGAAGTACAAAAAAAATGTGAGAGGAAGTCCGCACCAAACCAGAGGTTATCGCAGGCGAACCAAGTGAAGTAAAAGCAAGATCAAATTTAAGAAAAACCAATTAGAAAAAAAAAAGGCACAAATGATGCCCGAGCAAAGGTGATTTTTAGGGCAGAGAGGCCGCAAAAATATTGAGAATTAAGAAGGAGGAAAAGAAACATGGTCGGTTACAGCGTGCCAAAGAGCTTCAGACATGCTCGGAGGTGGCCAGGAGGAAGGAAGGTGCGGGGATCTGTAGGAAGGAAGAAGACATGAGAAAAGAAAACAAGAGAGAGAAAGAAAAAAAAAACAGGAGATAAATGTTCTTCAGAAAGCAGAAGGGGTATATAAAAAAAAATGGAGAAAGAGGAAAGTGAACCAAGATAAATGAGAAAAAGGTAGGGACAGAAGGTAAGATGAAGAACGAGTGAAATTAAAATAACTAAACGGGAAACAATATAACCGCTAGGAGAAATCAAAAAGAAAAATACAAATGAAAAGAAACAAAAATAATAAAAGTAGACAAAAACTACAAAGAAATACTAACAAGAAAAACAAAAAAAATTACCGACGATTACGTTACTTCCTAATGCGAAATTTGAGCGCAGCAAATAAGCTGTTTCACCTTTTCGATAGTGAGTCAACCCCAGCTGCGGAATTGGTTTCAGGGACAACGCCGCCGATGCCGACACAAACAATATGATACCCTCGCTTCCGCAGCGCTAAGAACCAGGTCTAGCCGTGGGAAGGTGGTCACGTATTCGTCGACGTGCCGGGGCCTACGTGAAATAACCGGCGCGTCGGCAACTGAAGAGCACCCTATCCGCCACACAAGAACAGGGGGGGGGGGGGGGGGGGGACCCTTTCCTCCTCTTTCTGCATGGCGGCGACGGTGTTCTATGCAGTCACGTTATCTTGACTCTCTAGCGGCGTCAGCGGCATCCAGCGGTATCAGTCGGTCGCTGCTAGCGCTGGGGGGATGAAAGGGGGGCGGAGCTGGTTACGAGGCCGACGACGACGCGAAACCCAGGAACGGACGCCAAAGAGCTGCGCTCTAAAACTGCGTGTGCACGCAAGGCGAGCAAATAATAAGGCCCACATGCCCGTGAGGCAGGGGCAGGGTCATTACCCTGAGACATGTGGGAAGCTCAGGAATGGCAGGTAGGCCTACAAGCAATCCGGGCGGGAATAAACACGAGAGGCGGGTGAAACGAAATAAGAAACGCCAACGGCAATGCCCGAGACTGAGGGAAGGTAACAAAGACGGAAAGTCGTGAGGGGAAACAAAGTGCAGATAGCCGGGGAGACACGCTGCTATGTCCGCGGTCAGAGGACAGGCGAGCAGTAATGGAGAACGTCCCCCACAGCCCACGCAACACACACCTCGAGTATCACGCCGCACTCAGAGCGGCGCGCGCACGCGCCCTCCACAAATACTACGGGTCCGAACATGACACCGTATGGGTGGACGCGGCTTGCGCGGGCAGGGCTGCTTCGGTGGCGGTTGTGGACCACACGGGCTGCCCACTCATCTGCGCTCCGCTCCCACCAACCTCCACCCCAGAGAAAACGTCTTTGTTTTCGAGGCTGCCGTAAAATTGGCAAATTGGTAAATTGGTTTTTGAGGAAAGGAAATGGCGCAGTAACTGTCTCACATATCTGGGTGGACACCTGAACCGCACCGTAATGGAAGGAAGGAAGGTGGGAGTGAAAGAAGAGAGCTCTAGATAATGTGAACACTGCACCGCTGCGCACGGCTACCAGAACAACCTCCGGCTTAATCAGCATCGCTGTTAAAACAAATCAGCGATATTCCGAGATGTAGTCCCATGGTGCGACAAACTGATAATGAGTTTCACCGCAAGATGGCACTTCAATTTGCTTTCATCTCATTGGATTAATTCAATGGAACATAAGCATATATAGTGTAGAACTGCCGCCGCGGTGGCTCAGCGGTTATGGTGCTCGGCTGCTGACCCGAAAGACGCGGGTTCGATCCCGGCCGCGGCGGCTGGAATTTCTTTGGAGGAGAAATTCTAGAGGCCCGTGTACTGTGCGATGTCAGTGCACGTTAAAGAACCCCAGGTGGTCGAAATTTCCGGAGCCCTTCACTACGGCGTCTCTCATAGCCTCAGTCGCTTTGGGACGTTAAACCCCATAAACTAAACTAAACTAGTGTAGAACTATATCGATACCGGAAAAGGCAGATAAGGAAGGAATTGTTCTATGATAACTCAAGGGCCCTCTTTGAAGCTATGTCAGGGTGCCTGAAAACGCGCAGCTACAAAAAGAAATTTAAAGAAGAAGATGACACATGTACTGTATCTGCTAAATCTATAGAAACTATTGAACACCTCATACTCACATGGGATGGTATCCATCCGGATGTAGATGCAGGCACAGTCATTCTGCCTGAGGCCTTAGTGTTTAGAGATAACAATGGTCATGTAAATAAAATCTGTGGTGGAAGTTAACAAAAAGTGATTGGAAGGTTGGTGTCTCAAAAGCAGAGCAGTGACATAAGGTTAGAAGTGTAGGAAAACGGATTGAAGAAAATGGCGAATTTTGATAACAATTTACAGCACAGTTAAACAAAAGTAAAGAAGAAAGCCGAGCACGGTGGCAACTACCACCACCCCGTTTCAAAGTGGATGCTCCTATCTTTTATCCATCTTTCCATCCCTCCTTCCATCCATACATCCATCCAGTTATTTTTAATGCAAAATTTAAAAAATGGCGGAGGCTTATTGGTTAAGCCTGGTAGGTTGCGAAAGTAGGTGTTTTATACTGCATATGCAGCGCCTCGGAAGAGCGCGGCGCGTCGTGCCAAGCGGCAGCCGTTACCCGACGAGTCGAGTTGGTATCCCGTCTCTCACTCCTGGTATGACGTCACGCCAAACGTCACTAGCGCGTCTAGCGGGAGGAGTCGGCGAAAGGACGTATAATTACATCAAGGATTTCCTGTCGCGCAGGACGATACAACTAAAATTTCAGGACTTCAGGTCGCGGAGGTCCCGTCCCCCGTCCCCTAGGCCTGCGTGCCAGGGACGGGGAGTAGGGGGCCTCCTACATCGGTGGAAATAAAAGTTGTTATCATCATCATTAGCGGGAGGAGCGCGGCGCGCCGTGCCAAGCGGCCGCCGTTACCCGACGAGCCGAGTTGGTAGCCCGTCTCTCGCTCCTGGTATGACGTCACACTGTGACGTCACTCGGCATGGTATGACGTCAGGGGTCATTCTAAAGGTCAAACGTGCCAAGTGGCCGCCGCTACGCGAAAGGTCGTTCTTGGGAGTAGTATTGCTTTCGTAATAATAAGAAATCCTCATTTTCCCGATGTTGCAGTCTTGAATTCTTGCGGTATGAGTCACGATCTCTTGATTTTCGCCGTAATCTCATGGCGCGTTTTGGTCAGTGGTCGTAAAAAAAAATGAAAACATGTTCCTTGAACAGATTGATTGCAGTGATGTAGAAATATTAATAGTACTTACGAAACTATCGATATAGTGGAGCCACCATTAAACTATTGATAGTAAGAAAATTTACTTGAAAATACGGTACTCCCTAAAGCGAAATTTAGAATGCCCCTTAAGATTTTGGGTACGTCATAAAACGGACCGTGACAAAGTTCTGTGCTTTTTTAGAAAGCCAGTTCTGTTAAAAGCGTTTAAAACGATGCAGAGCAGACGACGCGTGCACCTGGCGGCGTATCGCGCAGTTAGGCAATTTACCGGACATGACAGTGGGTATTGACCATCGAGAACCTTCCACACGCCGGACCCACTGGGAACGAATGGATTACGGACTGCGTGGATCGAAAGGTTGGTGGCTGAAATGCGACTTCCTACTGTCCTACAGTCCTACTGTGCTGTTGCGGAAAAGTGTTCCGAAATTTCAGCCGAGATTAGCATGCCGAAGCGCTGCGTAGCCGTCGAGGGCACGAACGCGCACGAACGCTCACGTCGCGTGCTTTTCCGAATTACGGCAAACAGCGAGCGTTGTGCGGCGCATATTACAATCTTCTTACACATGGCTTCATGCTCAGCTCCTTGCCTGGATTGTTTTACAGTGCGATGTCAGAGCACGTTAAAGGACCCCAGATGGTCGAAATTTCCGGAACCCTTCAATACGGCGTCTCTCATTGCCTGAGTCGCTTTGGAACGTTGAACCACCACAAACCAAACCAAACCATCAAAATGAATGAATGGAAAGTTCGCATCGCCTGCCGCGATTCCGGTCGAAAAGGGTTCTCGCAAAAGCTTTACTAGTAGCGCTAAGTCTCCTCGCTGAGAGAAAGGCGAAAGCAGACGCCCTGAAACAAATGGCGGTCTGCGCTTGTGTGCGTCCGTTCGTAGCGTTTAAACATTCTTGCGATCGGCGTTCGTGTTTCTAACAGTTCGCTGTGTGATGTCAGTGCACGTTAATGATCTCCGGGTGATGAAATTATTCCCGAGCCCTCCACTATGGCACCTCTCTTTCTTCCACTCTTTCCTTCCTTCCCTAATGGTGTGGTTGAAGTGTCCACCGAGATGTGAGTCAGTTGCTGTGCTATTTCTTTTCCTCAAAACTATATAGCAGTGCACGCTTGGGACGCGTGTTGTTGTTGCGACTGAAGGAAGGGTGAAAAGGAAAGTGCGCGGGCCTGCCCACTGGCTCTAGCTGAGCCACAATCGCTGCCACGTGCAGACAGAGGAGAGTTGAAAGATGTGAGAAGAAAAATTGAGAGTAGGAGGAGGAATAAACTTTATTAGGCTTTTCTGTCGTCGTTGGCCCACTATCGCCCCAGGTGGCCTCCATGAAGGGGCAACCTCGAGGATCCAGTCTGCGATGTTGGCTTGTACTTGTTGGTCTTCACTGCGTAGGATCTTCTCCCAGCTATCAGCTGAGGGACATGGTAGGAGCTTTCTGAAGGGGGGGGGGGGGGGGGGGGGGTAGAAAGAAAGAGAGAAACTTTATTAGAAGAGAAATTCGGGGTACGCCCCAGGGCCCCCGCACGACCCCACTGCACTCAAGTGTTTATGTTCCTAAGGTCCATAACACTGGCAGCCCGGCCGGTGGCGATGGTCTGCACGGCCGGATCCTCCGAGCGCAGCAGGGTCTCCCAGTCCTCCCAGCTCTTGAGGTTCTCTAGATCCCGCGGGGGTGGGTCCACCGGGCAGAGGGAAAGGATGTGGAGGGAAGAGGTGGAGGGTTTGGGCATAGGGCGCATGCCGGAGTGAGGAAGGAGGGATGATAGTGGGCTAGGGTAATTAAGGGGTGAGGGGAGGGAGTGTGTCTGTAGTCTGCGCCAGAATGTGGCTTGTTTGTTATCTAGGGAGGGGTGGGGCGGCGGGAAGAGCTGGCGTGAGGCTCTGTAGGCCTGCGTCAGCTCGCTGAATGAGTGCAAGACGCGCATCGCAACAACCGCGTCCGCCGAAGCGACGATGGCGGCTGTAACGAACCACGGCCCAGGGAGGTGCTGGCACGCCTGATACACAACGCGTCGCCACTGGATAGCGAAGGTACTACTACTACTACTTCGCTGCAGTGTGTGGAACCGGCGGGAGCCGGGAAAGAACGCGTAATCGCAGCCGATAACGTCGGCAGCCGACGAATGTGCGTCGGACACTGCGCTCTCGCGTGTACTACGTTGTTTCAAATGTTGCAGCTAGGAGGCTTTCAGTGGCGCCCCTAATCAGAGTCGCTGAAGAATATTAAGGCGGAAGCCTTTAATGCCTCATCGTTGTAAGCAGGAGTTGTCGACAGAAATGTCACGCTTTTCAATTGGTTGAAATGGTCGTGACATCACAGTGCGCGAATTTCAAACTGGGTCAGTTGTATTTTATCTAGTAACCATGGGAAGATCTGTCTTTCTTTCTTGAAGTGGGTAGTGATTTCTTTATAAGTTGTCACTCGCTCCTTGGCCGATCTGAGCTCGGGGTAGCGCACCTCCCGGTTAACCACGAATCCTCGGGCAAATTGGTGCGCCGCCTCGTTTCCAGGATGGTCCGAATGGGCGGGGACCCAGATCAATGTGATCTGGCGGGTATTGGAGATTTTTTGTAAGGTTTTGATGGCTGCGGTGTGGGCCCTTCCTTTTGCAAAATTTCGAATTGCTATTTTAGAGTCGCTGATGATGTATTTGGCAGTGGTGGAGGTAATGGCTAAAGCTATGGCAGCTTCTTCGGCCTCCTCCGGAAATTTTGTTTTATCGATTGTCACCGAAGCAAGGGGAGAACCTTGATGATCGACAACTGCCAGGGAAAAGGCGTCTCTGTCCGCATGTTCTGCCACGTCCACGTGCGCCGTGTCTTCCTGAACTGAAAATCTTTCGTGAAGTTTTTGTGCCCTAGCCTTTCTTCTGTCTGTATCGTAGTGTGGGTGCATGTTTTTAGGCAGAGGAGGGACTGTTAAGTGTTCGTGCACGTGTCTTGGAATTGGCAAGGTGGGTGTACGGATTCCTTCATATTGTATTCCTGCTTTCTTTAGGATGAAACGTCCCGTTTCAGTGCCTGATAGTCTTTCATATTGTGCGGTGAGGTGTGCTTCCATCATTTCCGCTAAGGTGTTATGAATTCCTAACTGTAGTAGTTTTTCATTTGGAATATGACGAGGTAGGTTAAGTGCAATTTTGTACGACTGTCTAATTAGAGAATCCAGGTCGTCTCTTTCTCTGACTGTGAGGGTGACGTATGGTGTAGAGTAGATGACTCTGCTAAGAACAAAGGGTTGTATTAGTTTTCTGGTCTCGGCTTCTTTAACTCCTCCTCGACTATTCGCGATGCGTCTGATGAGGAAGGAGATTTGGTTGACAGTGTTTCTCAGCTTCTTAATTAGTGTGTCGTTTTTTTGGTTTGACTGTATCAGCATTCCCAAGATTCTTAGCGTTTCCACTTCTTGGATGGCTGCCCCTTCCGCGTAGATTTTGATTTCAGGCGCTTTATTCTTTGACGCTTTGGATGTAGGATGAGGACTTCAGATTTTGGGGGGAACACGCGAGTCCCGCGGCTTGTGCCTCCTCTACTACTACATCTGCCGCTTGTTGTAGCGTATCTTGTATCGTGGCGATACTCCCCTTGGTGGTCCAAAGGGTGATATCGTCCCCGTACAAAGAGTGTTCTAGGTCTGGTATTTTTTTCAAGTGCGTGTGCCATTTTGATGCCGGTTATATTGAATAAGAAGGGGGAGAGGACCGATCCTTGCGGCGTTCCTCTGTCTCCTAAACTGAAGGTATCCGATGTGATAGTGCCAATTTGAATTTTAGCCGTTCTATCGGAGAGAAAGTCCTTGATGTAGTTAAACGGTCTTTCGCCTAGATTCAACGATGAAAGAGATTCTAGGATTGCTTTGTGTTTGACGTTATCAAACGCTTTTGTTAAATCTAGAGCCAGGATTGCCCTGGTGCTCTTTCCTTGCTCCTGAGATAGAACTTCGTTTGCTAGTCTGAGCATCGTGTCCTGTGTTGATAAATGTGGTCTAAAGCCAATCATATTGTATGGATATAAATTCTCTTTGTGCATATGAGACTGGAGTCTGTCTGGTATGACGTGCTCTATTAGTTTTCCTATGCACGAAGTAAGCGAAATAGGTCTGAGGTTTTCGAGCGCGAGCTTTTTGCCCGGTTTTGGGATGAATTTAACAATGGCATGTTTCCAAGCCGCTGGGAATTTTTCGTCCCTCCAACACTCGTTCGCAAAGTCTGTGAGGGCTGTGATGGAAGCGTCGTCTAGGTTTCGGAGTGTCTTATTGTTAATGCCGTCTTCTCCCGGGGCGGATGTCGTGCGTATCCTATGGAGGGCTGCTCTTATTTCCGCTATTGTTATGTCAGCGTCCAGGATGGGGTTAGGTTGTCCTTTATAATCGGGTAGGGACTGCGTCTCTCGGATTGTGCAGAAGTATTTCTGTTGTAGTGTGTTTATAATATCTTGATCCGTGCCTGGGTCCATGTTTAAAATTTTGGTGATTTCCCTTTGAGTCGTAGCTTTGTTGGATTCCGGATCAAGGAGATGCCGCAGAAGATTCCACGTCTCTCTCGTGCCTAGATTGCCATTTACATTTTCGCAGATATGGTTCCATTGCTGTCTTGCGATTTCTGCGGAGTGGTGTTGAATTTTCTCTGTGAGTGTGAGTATCCTGTTTCTAAGCTTTTTGTTGTATTTTTGTTTAAGCCATCTTTTTTCTAGGCTTTGCCTTGCTTCCCACATGTGTGTAAGTCGGCTGTCAATCGTATTTACGCCTAGGTCATGTATTAGTTCTTTAGTGGCCTTTCCCACATCCGACAGGAGGGTTTGTGTCCACTGTTCTAGGTCTGTGATCGGTTCCTGATTTTGGTCGCGGATCGTCCTAAGTTTGTCCCAGTCGGTGATTTTGTTTTTTCTGGGTTGGGGTTTGAGATTGCCAATGGTGATTTTAGGTGCTATGATATAATGGTCACTTCCCAGATTTTGTCTAGTGTTGCTCCAGCTTAAGTCGGGGAGATTTTTGCCTATCGTGAGGCCCGGGCACGTGTCCCTGTTCACGCTGTTGCCTATCCTGGTAGGTTGCATGGGATCCGTGTATTAAGGCGAAAGCCTTTAATGTCTCATCGTTGTAAGCAGCATTTGTCGACAGAGAATGTCACGCTTTTCAGTTGGTCGAAACGGTCGTGACGTCACAGTGCGCCAATTTCAAACGGGGCCAATTGTACTTTGGCTAGTAACCATGCAACCAATTGAAGGGACCATATAGTGATGCTCCAAGTAAGTGGGACTGAGCTTAGTTAATTGCTTAATTGCCCAATTAACCTAATTAACTTCTCTAGTCAGGCCATATAAATAAATAAAACCTAGTAAGAAATTGGTCGAGCTCGGGAATCGAACCCCGGTCTTCGGAGTGCGAGACGAGCATGCTATCCACTCCGCCATGCCAGCTCGATGGTTTGGAATGAACAAAGGCACGTCTAGTGAATACGGTGTCTTCGCTCACTGGCATCCTCCTCCCTTCCCTTCCGGCGAGGTTTAGGTGTCCACCGAGATATGAGAGAGAAGTACATTTCCTTTCCTCAAAAACCAATTTACCGACGAGCGAGGCGTAGAACCGAATGGGCGATGGCGTTCTATGGACTCCCTGGCAGCGTTTCAAGACGCTCTCGCGTTCCACTCTTGGAGGCGAAGCTTAACATCTTAACCACACATCAGTGACCACACTTTAGGTCAAAAACGGCGGCTGGAATTTCTTTGGAGGAGAAATTCTAGAGGCCCGTGTACTGTGCGATGTCAGTGCACGTTAAAGAACCCCAGGTGGTCGAAATTTCCGGAGCCCTCCACTACGGCGTCTCTCATAGCCTTAGTCGCTTTGGGACGTTAAACCCCATAAAACCAAACCAACTTTAGGTCAAAAAATGCACCCCCCCCCCCCCCCCCGAATTTTGACGGGTGTCCACCGAGATACGTGAGAAAGTTACTGCGTAATTTTCTTTCCTCAAATACAATTTTCATTTTCTTCATTACGGGCCATCTTCGTCTTTCTTCTTTCACTCCCACTTCCTCCGTTCCTCTGCGGTGCGGTTCAGGTGTCCACCGAGATGACAGAGATTTACTGCGTCATTTCCTTTCCTCAAAAACCGTTGCGTTGAAACGGCAAGGCATCGCGCCGAACGGGTGGTGGCGTTCCGTGGACTCCCTGGCAGCGCTACAACACGCTGTCGCGTTCCACTCCTAAAGGCGAAGCTTAAGCTTAAACTTAATTAGCAGTTAATTAGTATTCAGGCATTAATCAGTAATTAACCATTAATTAGTGATTTGTCATCACTTAGTAATTAGTACTCAATTACATGTGACGCCACCAGTGCCACAGAAGCACTGAAAGTGGTGCGGAAAACGCTTTCGCCTCTACGCACTTTAGACAGTCAAAGTGTCCCCTGAATTTTTTGGGTTAGCCCTCTTTGGTGGATAAAATCAATTAGGGCCGTGCCTTTCTTAGTTATTGTTGCGTGTCCCCATGGCACGTGTTGAGCGTTGAAGTCGCCCACAATTAGGGTTGGGTTTTGGCCTGCAATTTGTAGGGCTTTCAGTATAGCGGCTTTCGCAGGTCCAGCCTGCGCCCTGGGGTGGCTGTATGCGTTCAGTATGAACAGAGAAGAGGAGTTTCTTTTGCTGGGTAAAATTTCTACTAATATACAATCAAGCTCTGCGTTTTCAATGTCGTGGTTAACAACGGTAAGGTTTCTATGTATCCTCGTAGTGGTTAAAGGATGTTCTGTGATGTGACATGGCAGAACTGCCCGGTACCCTGGCAGTTTTAGTCGAGACATTCTAGGTTCTTGGATCGCTATTACGTCAGGTTTTTCGGATTGCGATTGAATGTGTAACTGCAGATCTGCTTTTTGTTGCGCACAGACCTGCAGTTCCACTGCCAAATGGTTATGGTTTTAGGATTGGCCATTTTGCGGAGATAGATCGATTGGCGCCCCTTGAGCTGACGGGGGAAGCCGACGTAAAATTTCCTGTAAAATGTTGTCGATTACCCCGAACTTGTGGTTTACATCGTGTATGTGTTGTTCGAGTCTTTGTGATAAATTGTTAACTGTTTGTGTTACGGTATCGAGTTTCTGACTGTGCTCTTCCACTTTTTGTTCGAGTTTTGGGACTCTATCCTCCAATGAGGGATTTCTAACATCAGCTACTGCTCGTTTTTTGCGAGGTGTTTCTTCCTTGCTTACTACGCTTACTGGGGTTTCGACTGATGCGGACACAGTAGTTTCCATTTCTGTGACTTCCTGCATTGCAAGTGGTTTTGTAGGAGGGTCCTTAGATTTGGCGGGTGCTTTTAGTTTACTTTTTTCCTGTTCCAAGTGTTTGATTCGGTCCGTGAGTATTTGAATGTGGTGGAGTGCCTGTTCAAGTTTAGACTGTAATAACTGCAGCTCCGTCCCATTTCCGTGAGAGGCCACTCCCGCCCAGCCACATAAATCTCTGAGTAAAACACAACAAGTTAGTTGGCGGCAGCTCAGGTAAATACATGAGCTAAATACATAGGAGGAGGAGGTAAACTTTATTAAAGAGGAGGTCTTAGGCGCGGATTGGGGTGATGTTCCCCTCCCCGCGGTGGGCTCCTCTTCTAGGCCGGACGCCAGGTGGCCGACCGACGATGCCGTTCGGCGACCTCTTCGGCTCGCTCTGTGACTCGAAGTTGAACCTCCGGGTCCGAGCAGAGCAGCGCGGCCTCCCACTGAGATTGTGTAGAGAGCTGCAGACTCTGCGGTGGCTTGTCTTGAGTACATGAGTATAGGATGTGCGGTGTGTCTGCCTTTTGGTGCTCACAGAGAGAACAGACGGGGCTGTACTGCTCCGGGAACCACATAGAGTACATGTATGGATTAAAGAAAGTGTCTGTTTGGAGCTGCCGCCAACTAACTTGTTGTGTTTTACTCAGAGATTTATGTGGCTGGGCGGGAGTGGCCTCTCACGGAAATGGGACGGAGCTGCAGTTATTACAGTCTAAACTTGAACAGGCACTCCACCACATTCAAATACTCACGGACCGAATCAAACACTTGGAACAGGAAAAAAGTAAACTAAAAGCACCCGCCAAATCTAAGGACCCTCCTACAAAACCACTTGCAATGCAGGAAGTCACAGAAATGGAAACTACTGTGTCCGCATCAGTCGAAACCCCAGTAAGCGTAGTAAGCAAGGAAGAAACACCTCGGAAGAATACAGAGTATACTCTGATTCGAATCCGGCCGCGCTTCGACGGAGACGAAACTCATAGGCGCCAGTGTGCTGTGCGATGTCAGTGCACGTTAAAGAACCCCAGGTGGTCGAAATTATTCCGGAGCCCTTCACTACGGCACCTCTTTATTCTTTCACTCTCACTCTCCTCCCTATCCTCACGGCGTAGTTGCGGTGTCCGGCAAAAGGTGAGAGTTACTGCACCTTCCATTTCCTGGTAACCAACCAATCCTTCGCCTTCGCTTTGACAACGGCGACGACGCGCAAGCCTATACGAGCTCAGCTGAAAAAAAAAAAAAAAAGAAAAGTGCTTCGTGTAAACACTGCAGCATTAATTTGCCGACGTTCCCGACGTTTCGAGCACGCAATATCCCGGTGGTGGTAAAGATGACAGGGCTCTCCACTCTCGCAGTCCACGAGTCACCGAACGCTGCAGACGAACAAATCGAGTCACTGGATGAAATACTTTAGTAAAAGTGAAGCACCGCGAAGGTCGCAGTTGTGCTGGGAACAGCGACCGGCGCCGGCCATAACTGAGTGGCATTATAGTGCTATAAAACCTTGTAGGCACTATAGTCGCATCTGAGCCGAAATCGGAAGAAATTACTTCAGCGGTTCGTTTCATTTGGGAGTTTAGTCACTGCCTAGAAAACAACAGATGCTGCCAATTGTGCCAGGTAAGCTTGTACGGAAGTAACGGAACGCTGATCGTCGGAACGCAGACGGTGTAACGGAACGCTCTGCGTAGGGACGCGGACCAGGGCGCAGGCGTAGATACGTCAGCCCAGTGATTGCCAACGCTTCGGAACCCGTTGGCGAAGCACTAGCTGTTGATTAGAATTGCACTTTTCTACCTATGTTAAATTTGTAGGGCTTTGCAACCCTCCAAGATTACAGAAAAGCGAAGAATTGATGTACCGGAGGCCGCATCGAGTTCACTTGACGCAGCTGGCGGTGAGTGGCCGCATTTTACTTTACCCGGACTGAGCAGAGAAAGAAAAAAAGTAGAGCCAAGAAAATTTTGCTGGTGGATTTTACTGACGGTATCCCACCCGCGGTACATTAGTGGAGCGGGCGAGGTTACTTTCAACCTCAATCTACTTTCTGACGGCATCCCGGAAAATATATTCTCGCGAGAACTCGCACCGTACTCGCCTTCCACGGGTATGGTTCCCAACTATGTTGGTATGGCGTAATATGCTGGATAATTTTTAGTATGAATATAGCGATAGCCGTATTTGGGACACTGACAGGTGACTAATGATTTTGTCATTCGCCAGAAAGTTTGAGAGTGTATTGATCGTCACTGATCGGAAAATTTTTTGGCAATATTACTAGCCAGCAGATGAAAAATCTCTACCTCCCCCGTAACCGAGTGTAGAGTAAGCATGAAATGCAGGACGATGCAGAAGCGTACGTGGACATGACGAGTCGCAGGCCTGACAAGAATGTATATGCAGCTTGTTCGAAACTCCGTAAAGTGCGTAGAGTCGAAAGCGTTTTCCGCACCACTTTGCCTATGTGACACTGGACGTCACCACTGGATTACGTCACACATATTTGATGACGAAGTAATGACAAATTACTAATTAGTGACTAATTACTGATTAATGACTAAATACTAATTAACTGCTAATTAATGACGCTTAAGCTTCGCCTTTAGGAGTGGAACGCGACAGCGTGTTGTAGCGCTGCCAGGCAGTCCACGGAACGCCACCAGCTGCGGTGGGTCAGTGGTAAGGCGCTCGTCTACCGAGCCGGAGTACCCGGGTTCGAACCCGACCGCGGCGGCGGAGGCGAAACGCAAGAGGCGCCCGTGTACTGTGCGATGTCAGTGCACGTTAAAGATCCCCAGGTGGTCGAAATTATTCCGCAGACCTCCACTACGGCACCTCTTTCTCTCTTTCTTCTTTCACTCCCACCTTCCTCCCTTCCCCTACGGCGCGGTTCAGGTGTCCGCCGATATCTGTGTGACAGATACTGCTCCATTTCCTTTCCTCAAAAAAAAAAAAACAATTTACCAATTTACCCGTTCGACGCGATGCCTTGCCTTTCGAACGCGACGCTTTTTGAGGAGAGGAAATTACGCAGTAATTCTCTGTCATCTCGGTGGACACCCGAACCGCACCGTAGAGGAAGGGAGGAACGCCACCACCCGTTCGGCGCGAAGCTACCGGCGCTTGTATGCCGGTCCTGTAGGACGGCTTAGAGAGTCTCGTTAAATCTCGTACGGTGCCCGGATGTTCTCGTTTCAGTGCCCGGATGAGTGGAATTCAGTGCCCGGATGTTGGCTCTCTGTCTCGGCGTGACGTCACCACACTGCCGACAACGGGAGCTAAAAGCATTTCATGCTTAAAAACTATCGATATCACTATCGATGGCAAATATTAGCCGACTATCGTAATACTATATCGATTGTACTATAGACGTGACCATCTCTGTCTAGTCCGCGCTATCCTGCTGCGCTGCTCACTGCTCCCGCGAGGCGGGAACGAGGTGGTCACGTGACACGTGCGCCGTGGGGAGTGGTAGGCGTAGCTTTGCGCGCAACACGGGCGCACGATTTTCGAATTGCGCGAGAAATTGATATTAAATGATATTAATCAACCTGAGGTTTTCCCCTCCCTTGTTCATTTTTGTGATCGCAAAGGACCATCAACCACACCCTCTCTCTACCATACCTCCACATAAGTAGGCTTCAACCCCTGCTCCCTGTCAATTGATGCAGCATTACAGCACAGCCATCATAGATGATGGAATACAAACTCTTCACTTAGTAAAGCCCTCGCTTTACCTCATAGCATTGCAAGCAAATTTCATCACCAACAAGAAGGCCCCAGCTGCCAGAAAGAACCCTTTGTGCACAACTCACAAGAGGTTGGCTTGCAAGGCCTTCGTCGTATGCTAGTTCTGTACTGACCTTTTCAGCCAGCCACATACTTTTCATGGCCTCAGCCTGCCCTACTACCCTTTCACCTACCCTGCCTTCATCACAAGTGCAAATGATTTATTGATATATTTATTGATTTATGGAAGTGCACTGATTTGTTGGTTGGCAGCACGTCTGGGAACAGGCATAATTGTGCACACAACATTAAAACAGCATTAAAATTGTGCACACAACATTAAAACATTAATTCTGCACACAACGTTAAAAATTCAGGGGGCACTTTGGCTCTCTAAAGTGCTGCAAGGCGAAATCGCTTCCTGGCCACTGTTTGTTTTTATGTACTTTTTTTTATTTTTCATATTTTGTTTTTATTTATTTTTGCTCCTTTTCTTCATTTAATTATTTTTTTAATTTCCACATCTATTTATTTTGTTTTTATTTTTGTTTATTTTCTTATTTTTATTTTCCTTTTCTTGACTTTACTCCTTTTATTTTATTTATGGAACCCATGCATTCACTAGATGCGCCTTTATTCATGCTGGAACCTTGAGCCTTTTAAGCAGTGGCGCCGAAAGGCGGACGAATCTGCCGACGCGTCTGTCGACACGGCTGCCGACGCGTCTGTCGACACTCCTGCCGACGCGTCTGCTAACCCAGTCAAAAAAAAAAAACCATTGGAACCAATTGGACATTCCAAATGGAACCAAGTGGACATTCCCATTGGTTCCAATTGGATTTCCCAATTGGAACCAATTGGTTCCAGTTGTGTTTTAGCCCCCGACCAATTGGATCCAACTGGACTAGCCAATTGGACCCAATAGGCCAGGCAGTTATATGACCCAGAAAATATTCACAAAATATGTTACGTTCATTGAGAAAGGTAGCTAAATGTTTGAATAATATGCTCTAGGATCTTGGATGAATATTTCTACAACTCAACACATTGCAATGTGCAAAAGGAAAACTGATTTATGAGGACTGCGGGGAGACACTCTGTCTTGTGCCAATCAACATTTTTCTACAGAATTGAAATTAACATGCTTTTATGGAAATCAAAGCCAACAGACACACATGCATCACACACAAGCAACACTGCACATTCAGGCACTAGTAGCATACATTAGCTCAAAATGTACATCCAGAGAACACACTTCTGCTCCAACTTATATACCCCACTTATGAGGCTCTCATGCTGGGGCCGGTGGCGCTTGCCCATTGAGCGCAGGTATTTAATTTAATTTCAGCTCCGGTGTAGGTGATGAGTACAATTTATTAGGCTAAGCTGCTGATAGCTCTTATTGTAAGTACCATACAAGTTCTACCTTTTTCGTCAAACATGCAAACATTCATTGGATAAATTGGGTGCAGTTCGGCGGACCAATTGGATGCAATGTAAGACCAATTGGGCTCACCAATTGGAAACCAAATGGTCCAATTGGACCATCCAATTGGAACACCATTCCAATTAGAAACTGAACTCATCCAATTGGAACCCATTAGAAATCCAATTGGTTCCAATGGTTTTTTTGACTGGGAACGACAGTATGAGGCATTAAAGGCTTTCTCCTTAAAAGAGTAGAAAACTGAGCTAGTAGGTGGGTACAGCAGGAACAACAAAACACGGACGCAGAAAGAAACACACAGAACGAGGACGAAAAGCTGCATCCTCGTTCTGTGTGTATCTTTCTGCGTCCGCGTTTTGTTCCTGCTGTACCCACCCAGGAGGTTTCAACAGGCTTGAAAACATCATCACCTGTCACTAACCCAAGCATGTTGACGATGCATGCACTTTTTTGGTGTTATAGGTGTGCGGCTTTTCCACTCTGTAACACACATTAGCCAAGCTGGATGCATATGGCCACAAAAGCTGGCAGCCTTTTCTTTTTTCCAAATTCGAGTTATTTCATTTTCCAGCATTTTCAAAACCCTCAGATGGAATACCCTGTATTTTGCCACTGCTCATTTCCCAGCGACAATACCAGGTTCCAGGGATATTCGAATCATAGACAAATATCGTAACACCTTTGAGTACTTGCGAGGATGTTCATGGCAAGTCCTTTTAATTGTCCTGACACGTTATCCGGTGGGTATGCCATTTGGCTGATATTATGGACACTAACTTCATATGCACATTCTTCGTGTAGAGACGTCCCGACCGACCTGTTATCCATATGATATCCCACTTGGGAGATATTATGGACATTTACTTGAATCGTGTATTATTAGATATGCGTAACATTCATGAGAAGGATGGAAGGTTATACTCAGGTTTTTTCTAACTGTAACATGGTCCACTCATTTTTATTCTTTTTTGTATTGCAGATAACTGGGCAAGGTTCACTCTGTCCAAAGGGAGCGTCGTCTTAGATTTGGAGTATACAAGCTCACGGAAAATCTTCATTCTATGGATGTATCCTCAATATGCAGGTGATGCTTGACTTCCAATTTGTAGCATTTCTATAGCCTAATCAAGTTTCCAAATGCTTGTTAGACATGCTCACCATGACTGTGTGTGCTAAGCACTGGGCCAAGCAACTACATCCTTGTAATCACCTGTAGTCATTTCTTCATGCCTAAATTGCAGAAAATGTAAATTAGGCTTCGCAAACATTTTTAACGTGGGCCGAGCTAGTTTTTTTCGGCCCATAAAAGATACCCAGGGAACTGTTATTTCACCAATAACCAATACATTCTTGTAAAGGCCTATGAAAATTCTCAACGGACCTCAGTTTGATACAGAAAGTTTGGCCACCATGTGAGGGATATCCGCGGCAGTTTCTCTGCATTTCCTGGGAATATCTACATGTCCTTTTAATATTTCGTAGGGACATCCCTTGGATGTCAGTATTGTCACTGGGCTTATCCACCCGCTCACTTTGGTATTGAAGTAATGAAGCTACAGGTCCCACTCAGCAGGTTATTCAATTTTACTTTGCCTGTATTTAATCCTGCATGCACAAATGCAAAGCAGAAAGATGTTTTTGCAGATGTCCACAGAGTTGTTCTGATGTCACAAATTTCCTCTCAGAAATGGTGCACCCATAGGCATGCAGTCTCTCCATAAGGGAGGGGGAGACATATGGCCACGATAGTGCCCAGTCATGTCTAGTTGTTAGCAGGGAATGATATGAAACAAAATTTGCGCCTCCCTTCCCCATGCCCTGGCCCCGTTGCCCCCCCCCCCCCCCTCCCCCCAATCTGCACATGCCTAAGGGCACAGGTGTTGCCAAATGACAGCATTTACATATTTGCACATGTACATGCAGGGCAATCGTAGTAAGTGGTCCTTTCAACCTCTCGTAATTCACTAAGCTACGCAGTATGACAATTTTGTCACTGACTGCCGATGCATTGCAAGACTGTACCTTCTTTTTCCCAACCCAATAAGCAACTAGCAAACTATTTTCCTTCCTGGAGATGAATGCAGTGGTACCTGGGGTTCAGCGCCCCCCAAAGCTGCTCTTGGCTGCGAGGGAGGCCATAGTGAAGGGCTCCAGAATAATTTTGGCCACTCGAAGCTGCTTAACAGGCACAGACAACACGTAGCACACTGGCATTTTTGCAGTTTCACCTCCATCGAAGTTTGCCATTGTTATGCAATCCTGGCTCGTGGTTGCGGTGCAGACTGCTTCAGCAACAAGCTCTGCTTTGCACTCCACCCAAGGTTAGCTTTCAGTGTTTTCGCAGGTTTCGTGACGCAGCTCACACAAACGACGACTTGTCAACGATAGCCATCATGCAGTGCTGGTTGTTGTTGCCTTCCTTCATCGCAGCTGTTTCATTTTCAGTCGCCTGTGTGCAACCTGCTTCACACTGCCAGCTATAGCGCTGTGCAGGTGTAGACAGCGGCAGTCTATTTTGTGCGTGATTCCTTGGAAACCGATTGGGCTAGAGATCCCTTTCTTTCTTTCTCATCCCTTAACACTAGTTGTACAAACAAAGCAAGAAGACAGGGAGGCGAGGTTTCTTTTCAAATGCATATATTTTATAGCTTTTGTAAGAAAGCAAATACATCCTTTTTCTTTCACATTTCTTGCCGAAAAACCATGACTCCACTACTCGTGGCTCAAAGAGGCAATATGACATTTCTGCACACTCCTCTAACGTGGAAAAATATTTACACTTATGTACAGCATCCTTAACACAAAAGTAACAAAAGCATCCTCTGGAGATATTTATATTTATATATATTTATATAGTTTAGAATATATACGGGGTGACGTGGAGAAGGGATGGGGAGACTGGGAAAAAGGGGGAGGGCAACAAAAGCTACGCTTCAAGGATGGCCTCTTCAAGTGGGGGAGGGGGCCAAAGAAGGGAGAGAGGTGCCCTGGAAGGTTTCGGAGGAATGAAAACAGAACAAAAATGATCTGCTCAGTCACGAACAGCCACCACGATGCAAGGGCTTCAAGGAGCAACTACAATGCACACGAACAAGTGCAAGGCCAACTCTAAAAGAAAATAAATAAAAATCTCCTCCCTTCAGTTTCACACAAGAAGTGAGATAGGACTGGAGGCAGAGCACACAACTCCATGTGCCATGGCCATGCTAAACATGTGCGCACGAATGCCCATCCTCTCTGGGCAGGGAGGAAACAATAACAACACTAAAAGAAGAAGGCTGGCAGGGCTGCCCTGCAAAGCTGTCGGAAATCGAAGCAGCCCTCAGAAGAAATCCTATGGCATAGCAACGAGAGGTACAACACGCTGTACACGATGCGTGTTCACCAGAATGGGTGACTGCACTACCCGACATAGCCTCTCGACACCCCCCTCCCCCAACACACACGTCCGACCAGTACCACGGTCCAGCATGAAAAAGTCACCCGCACTGCCAACGGGCCGGTAAAAAAATAGTAAGAGCGCACTTGCATATCGAGCTGCTTTGCCACCTATTGAACAATGTTCACGTCGTACGACTGTGGCGACTATGTATATATTAATTACGTCTGCATCTGTTCCGTTGGCTGCTTTTATAAATAAAACGAAAATGCGAGGCAGGAGGAAAGGCCAGCATCAGAAATCCATCATATAGGCCAGTAGTCTAGAACTTGGAGAGAGAATGGCCCTCTCGAAAGACCCTTCTTTCCACCACTGCTTAGGCGGCAGCTTCATGGTGTCAATGCCAAGCAACTCTTCCTCAGCACGCCGATATATAGGAGGGAAAAATCTCTCTGGGAAAACAAAAACAAAAATGAGGAGAGGAAGAAACTGAGAGGGGAGTAAACAGAGGTTAATGCTATCTAAATTATGAGCTATCGTCTTGGTAAAGACACCAGAGAGGCAAGTCACCAAGTACCGGAGCCCACCTCCACAGGCTATCAAGAAAAAGCAAAGATGTACAAACGAGAGGAACCATCCTTGCACACCTAACCTTCACTGTTTTTGCACTTTTTCTGCTGACCTCTTTCTCCGGTACACAGTACATTATGGCACTTCCGAGAAAAAAGAAATAAAAATACTGTGATCTTAAAGCACTTTGTCAGTGTAGTAGTGAACTTGCAGTTGCAACAAGCACCCGCTTTTGTCTCTCACTTGGTTGTGGGCACAAAGAAAGGCTCTGATGGCATCAGCAGAAGAGATGATGCGAGAGCAAAAAAGGAAAGAAAGGCATTTCCAAGGCTGGCCCCAGTTGCCACTGCTGCTGCAAGGTCCAAGGCAAACTTTCCCACTTGCATAGGCTTTGCTGCCCTCCAAGAAACGCTTCAAGCAACCGGCCATTCCTCATTAACATTAGACAGCCCTCGAAGTACAATAAAAAAAAGACCTAATCTTTCATCAATAAGTTTGTACTTCTACAAGAAGAGCAGAAGTGCATTTAAAAACAGATAAAAACCGCAATAGCAACCTGAAAGAAACACTTTTCTCATCTTGCGGTTGCGTTAAAAAAAAACTTTTCTCACAGCAGAGTGCAAAACTATAAAAAAAGGCGTCAATAGTGTTTGAATGAGTAAATGAGAGGTTTTTTTGACCAGCTTACAAGAAACTTTTTGCTTTTTTATTGTTCATTCAAACATCACCAAGAAGTGGTTGAATGCTGCACCGACGGGGTAGTGGAAATAAATAAAACCAAGGTATTAAAGCAAGAGAGCCAGTTAGCAGGGACATAAGAAAAACTGAAGACATTGTGCTTTGTTGCCTGTGCACTTGCACGTGACAAACGAAGAGTAGTTCATGTATATAAATATATATATAGATATGTGTGTGTGTGTGTGCGTGTTTGTAGCATGTATTTCTGTATACATAAATGGCTATCCCTGCAATTTTACAGATGTTCCCCTCCCCAGCCCTTTCCCCATCCCTGATCATTCCTGCCTGAACAGAAAACGCCAGAGAACTGTGTTGTTGCGTGTGGCTAAAGCACAGCGGTCTACTACACAGGCCCCACTTTGCACAATCATCCCCAACGCGCATTATTTACAACGGGGATTAAAAAAAAAAAGAACATGCAAATGGTTGAAAAAGAATAGGTGTCCCATGAGAAATGAAAAGGCAGGCAGACAGAAGCGCCGTGAGGTTCGCAGAAGCTTCCCCATTGACACTTTGCACATCCCTGGATGAGTTCTGGAACAGCCTCACAGGAGCTGGAGAAACTGTTACAAATGCCGGTTTTACGGAAAGGCTTCTGCTCTCTGTACACACAGCCGCCTGCCGTCTAGCTGCTGAGCGCATTTCCTTAGAGTAAAGAAAAAAAAAACAAGTGTGCCTTAAATCACAGAGGAGTCTTTTGTGCCTCTCCTGACTTTCTTCAAAAGAAACTGGAAAAATCGGCCACACGAGGACAATCTTCCATACGTACAAGAAAACTGCAGCCGTGTGCAAATGCTGCACAAGAGAGAGGGATGAAAATAATCAAGGGAGGGGGGGTAAAAGTTTTAATGACATTTTACATCATTCCTTGCAAAGACAAAGGCCTCTTCAAGTCCCAGTCTAGCAGGAGCCACGCCGGGTTTGCATCGTGAAAATGAGTTTGTACAGTAGTTATAAACAAGAGAGAGCAGCAATGCTGCATCCTGGGCTTTCCCTTGCATGCCTCTGTGCGATATATCACCCGTGGTTGTCTGCCTGTGCATGTGACACCCAATAATCCATTGGCGTCATTGCCCACCGAGAACTGTCCTCTTCCTTTTCGTTTCCCATGGCAACACGCGTGTGCGGCTAAGTAACAGCACAGACTCTGCAGAGGAGAACAACAAACATGGCTCCTTGCCTCGTAGTATATACACGTCCCTCCCCACTGCACTGCCTCTGCTTGCGGCCTGTCCCTGTGGCAGAGACAGGCCTCTTCTTTTCCTCCACATACCCACTTTTATGTACACAAACGTCAACCACAACAACAATGGGTACTGGCGGCAACAAGAACAAACAGCGCTCCCCATGGGGGAAACAAACTCCAAACAAACAAGGAAATAAAGAAAGGCCACCAAAGGCAATGCAAGAAAGAAAACCAATAGGTGCCACTGAGAACAGGTTGTGAAGAATCCCTTAAAAAAAAAAAAAAAAGACAACAAGAGGGCGAAAAATAAGGACGAAAACTGTCATGTGTACATGTACATATTGCAGCGCACACACAGCAGCAGCAGCACTGGGCAAGACGGGAGACGTGCCTCTGCCGGCCACCCACGAAGACCACAGTTCACACAGGGGGGGAGGATCCCGTGCCTCAGGCGGAGCTCACGGGGCTGGTTTGGGCGACGCGGGCAGCTGCGGCAGGGGGCAGCCCCCATCACGTGGTGCCGCAGCTGTCCGTGGAACCGGTGATGAAGCGTTGCCGTAACCGGCACACACCTTCCTGCATGTACTTGACCAGCTCGGAGCACGAGCTGTGTAGCGTCAACTTGCCGCAGTCCCTGTCGAGCTCCTGGAAGAACTCTGCAAAAGAGACAAAAACGAGGAGGGTTTTAGTGAGGGGCTATGAGTGCCTCCAAAATGCATTCAACTGTAAGCTCTCTTAGCTGGCTACCACAGGTAAGCAGGCCACTGGAACAGTCTAGCTTTGCTTCTTTTTCATCTCATCAAATTTTCTGCGCAGGAGAGTCCCTGGGAAGTGTCAATGCACCTGTTGTATGTGCCTTAACCACAAATTCCCACCCTCTATTCCCGGCCAATCAGAGTGCTGTTCATGTTGCCTGAACAGAGGAAGTGCCAGCATGGATGGTTGATCCATCAGCCGGATGATGTGGACCCTGAGGTGGGTGCTCTCGAGGGCTGCAGAGCGTTTCCTTTTCAGCCACAGGCTATATCGACGATTTCATGTCACCAAAACGTGTGGGCAGCAGTTGTGGCGTTCTCAGAAAAGTCGGGACCAAACGAATGGTTGTAATCGATATAGAGGATGATGTGCAAAAAGAAATTGTCGATAGGGTGATTAGTTAATTTATTAGAGCCACAAAAAATGTCGAAAAACTGTCGAAATAGCACGGACGTCGATATAGTGAGAGGACAGGAAAACAACCATTTGAAATGGATTGAAATGTGTTAGACTAATTAGTTAATTAATTAGAAGCAAAAGTCGTTGGATGGTCAAATAGGCTGGACGGGGATACAGCAGGTGAACGGGAAAGCAGCAATGGTGCCAAATTTCAAAAACCAAAAGCATGATTGTTTTGTTTTATGGGGGTTTATCGTCTCAAAGCGAGTCAGGCTATGAGGGACGCCGTAGTGAAGGGCTCCGGAAATTTCGACCATCTGGGGTTCTTTAAACTGCACTGACATTGCACAGTACATGGGCCTCTAGAATTACGCCTCCATAGAAATTCGCAACCAGGATCAAATCCGCATCTTTTGAGTCAGCAGCCAAGCGCCATAACCACAGAGCCACCATGGCAGCCAAAATGTGTGATTGAGGTGACATCGGGTGTAATCAGAGAGAATGTGATTAAAGTGATTAATTAAGACAACATCTAAAGCAAAGTGATTGCAATCAATGATCATAATTAATCAACAGTAATTAATGACAATTAAATAGCCAATTAATGTGCTAATGAAGGCCAACACTATGCTAATTAAGAGCAAAGAGTATCAGAGAGGCAAAGAGAGAGAATGAGTGTTGTGGAGGCGTCAATGCTTTCGCATTCTGCCAGTGAGGGTTGCCGCAGTGATCTCTCATGTTTTTTGTATAGAAGACTTGCATTGCACTGTGAACGAACGGTTTAACAAATCTCTTCATATGACAGTCAGTGGCTCCAGGTGGCATTGCAAAACTATGGTAAACGCTCCTTGTAACAGTATCAATAAATCAGCTAAGATAAAACTGTTTAAGGTTTTCACAGCGGATATCTCGAAATCTGGCCCATGAAAAGTTACGAACGCTCAAGCTGCGACACGCAAAGTCGCCACAACTAGAGGCCACCACTGACCTCTCAAGTGCGAGCGGCAGGTGAGATGGTCGGCCTGCTCCCACAGGTAGTGGCAGCGGTGCAGGCACGTCAGGTCGGCCACTTGGCGCTGCAGCATCAGGTACTGGGACTGTGGGAGCGCCACGGCGCCCGGAGGGGTTGCTGCTGGCGCCGCAGCCAGAGCTGGCACTGCCGCTGCTGGCTGCTGTCGGCTCCCCCCATTGCTGGCTAGCTCGCAGCTGCTGTAGCCGCTGCTCTGGGAGCCCACACTGCCCGCAGGTGAGGGCGTGGGCGAGTGTGGCGAAGGGTTGCTCGGAGACTTCCTATTCCCCACAGCAGCCATCGGTGGAGAGGCGAGCTTGCCCAGGGAGCACTGGAAGTACAGGCACACAGCACTCGTTAGTGCAAGGTTCCACACCACTCCCACAAAAGTGGATTCAGACAGTGCAGAGCAGCTTGGCAAGTGTTCTGACCCCACGTGAAGAAATGTCGCAGGCTTCGAAAAGTGTGCACTTTCTGGAGTTCTCGACCAGCAAGCTTGGAACCACGGTGAACATGGAGCCACAATGCGCAAAGATTCCGTAACTATGTTGTCTTCCCGCACGCAACTGGGCTATTCTAACTATCCAAACAGAAAGGCTTGCCCCCACCTCCCCATTTCTAAGGCACCAATTCTCACTTCAACTCACAACAATGCAATGAATGATACTGCAGAACACCTGGCAAAAGTTTCATGCCAAAGGACTGCTTTCTGCACTCAAATCATGGGCTTCCAGTGCCTCCTGGCTCCCCAAAAAATGGCGACCAGAGAGTTTCTCAATTCGGCGCAATTATCTGGAATCCATTACCTAATCTCCCAGCTTTTAATCGGATCCTTATAGATCATTTCTGGTGTTTTATAGAGATGAAGCCTCTTTTGCCATGCCTGCAATCTTAGATGCAGGTATCCTCTTCATATGGCCTCACAACCACTTAAATCTGTATACAGAGGGGGGGGGCACCACATAAAGTGGAGACAAATCTGTACAACAGAGACGTACAGAATACGCTTGTGCACAAAAGCACTTACAACCAACTCAACAATGAATGAAATTTGGGAATTACCTTTTGGAACTCGCTGAGGGCACGCATGTTCTCACAGACATCATTCTTGTGCAGCTCGTAGAGCTTTTTGTATAGCAGAGATTGACATCTTAGGCTGTAAAAGCAAAAGAAATGTGCCAATGACGCCAACATGTAATGCAAGTTTGCAGAGAAAGAATGGGAGCTTCTGCCCAAATCAGTACAGAGAAGTGTTAAAAGGCTAACTACAACAATGACAGCAGTCAACTCCACTCTAGCTCGACACTGAATGTAATGAATTTGTCAACTGTTGGCCTGACCAACAATACTTGGAAGTGCCAGCTGATTCACAGGCCCAGCCCACTTCCTAAACCTGTGCAGTGATTGCACTACCTCTTCTTCATGACCCCACCTTGATGGTTCAAAGCAAAAACATCGCAACCAACCATGAACGCATACGCACCTTAATACAGCAAGCTTGTTGTCAATGCTGCCATACGCATCATTTTGCAGCTTCTGAAACTTTGATGAGATGTACCTGCAGCAAGAATAAGAGATAGAATCAATGGTAAGTACAATAAGCACACGACAACAGGGCAACTCCACAACAGCCACTACATAACTGTCTAGCAGTTTGCTTAAAAAAGAGAGACCTGCACAGCCCCTAACCACCACGGGCAAAATGTATGGCAAGTTCAAGCACCACAGGTGCCAAGTTCGGAGCAGGACACCATCAACTAGAGCTAAATGCATTCCACGCCTAAAACAAAATGCCTCGTGCAAATTACACAGCAGGAAGTGCCACACTCACTTGATGAGTGTGAGTGTCTCCTTGTACATGCGGTACACATTGTCGCTGTCGGCCCGGCCATGCTCCATGGCGTTGCCCGTCAGGATGAAGTAGAGCACCGCTTCCAGATATTTGACCGCCTGGGCCGTGCGGTGCGCCTCCCGGTCAGCCTCATGCTTCAGCCGCTTGGCCTCGCACAGGAAGTAGTCCGAGCTGCCATTCCTGCGGAGTGAAAGGGAACCACATCGTCATTTCCCGGTTCAGGAAGTTCCTCTCCTGTCATGCCAAATGCCTGGGAGGCATGTCGCCAACCAGGCCGCATTTTTCACAATTAGTAAACATGGCTATGGTTTGGCTTTTTGGGAGCTCTGTTGACCTTTGTTCAGTGGCAAAAAAAAAAAAAAAAAAAGGAATATTCTCCCTGCCACTCAACAGGAACCTCATTAACCTGATGCTCCCTAATGCTCTCGTAACAGCCACAGGGACTATGCCGGTGCTGGATGGTGGTGTGGTCTAACTGCAGAGGTTCGAACGCACAAAAAAGTACTATTGTCATTACTGTTTGCTTGTGTGAAAACAACCTGCAGCGCCAATATTTGTATTTGAAATTTATTTTTTCCCCCATTTTTGAGCTTATAAGAAGCTCGGTTCACATACATATATATGTACTCTATGTGTATCAGCCACAAAAGTTTACAGGATGCGTGCTCATGGAAAAAAAAAAAAAAAACATTATTGCTGTGCTGCTCATGATCCAATCACCTGATAATGTTACCAGCCAATGAATTATGCTTGTTTCCACACACCTTCAGACAAGACGACTGACATGCACGATGCTTTCAAATAAATTTTTTCCCATACACCTGCATCCCATAAACTTTTGTGGCCAATTGTACATTTGCTGCAAGAGTTAGAGAGGAGTGTTTCCTTAGTAGGAGAGTTCAGAGAAGTTTAGGACCTCTAGACACTTTACTGCAAATTCTGCTTTTCATTGCTGCCTCTATTTCCTGCAGCCTGACGAGAGTTGCGGCAGAGCTCACTGCAAGAGAATACGTCTCCAAGGCTTGACTTAATAACAGCCACCACACTCAATCTAACATGTCCTACATGTCCTATTGCCACATTCCATAAGTAGTGCACACAAGTGCTAATGGAGTCGCCGGTGAACAACCCATTTTTTCATTTTTCAGGCAAATGAAGATTCTGTAGCACAGCCAAAAAGACCGTTCCGGTCTTGCACACTTTCTGCCACATGCAATCCTAATCAAAATTTACCTTTGCATCCTCTTAAATCATGACAACACTGCCCAAGGGAAGCTCCCCAATTTTTCAGCATTGCTCACTGTGCTACCAAGTGCTGCTGCCAGCACTGGTGCTCGCCGACCACCTTCACTGACACTTCTCACTGCCACTCGTCAACTCCGTCATGGTCCCAATGCTGCGCCTCACTTTCCGAACCACGAGCGTTGGATGCATAGCCCAATATTACCACGTGTACGCTTTTGGCGCGTGCTTGCAGTCAATTTTGCAAGGGAAGAAATGCGAGATGCTGTAAGTATACAGTAGCTGACCAATTTTTCAGACTTAGTGGGACCTGCAAAATGGCATGAATAATCGAACAGTTCGAAAAATCCGCGAAATAAAAAAAAATCACTTCCCTGAAAAATAAATTGGCTTTAAAAATGGTGAACTTCACCGTTTCCCATGTTCCGTTTGCAAGCGATACTAGATTGAATTTCAGCCTAGCTTTCTATGCGATACGGCTGCGAGTCATGGTGCTAATGTGCCGCAATGGACGAGCCACACAAGGTAAGAATAGCCTGTTTCCATGAACAACAATGGTCGTGAAGACCAGAGAGGGAACCCACAGAGAGGAGCGAGTGGAAGTGGGTGCCTACGACTGCATGCTTATTCCCATGACCCCCCCCCCCCCAACCTGTCCCGCACTACATGAATTGTCAGCGAAGCCATGGCGGATCATCCTGCAGCTGGCCTGCTTTCCACACAATCGCGCACCCTGGCTTGCGTCTCTCTCTCTCTTAGTGAAAATGGCTGCTCACATCTGTATTAAAAACTTTCAAACAAACGATCTCCACAGAATTGCAGGAACCTATTTTAGTACGAAAAATCCAACTTTCAGATTCCACCGAGTTCAAAATATCATTTGCGGACATGCTCCTACAAGGTGAGTGATGGTTCCTCAGTAAGTCTGAAATATTGTGCAACTCCAGATTATTGGACAAATAAAAAATCGATGACTGTAGTAAGCACTGTTTGGAAATGAGTTCAGACAAAATACTCGGAAGTAGCTGAAGTGTGGTGAAAATCTAATTAGTCTCGCACCCTTACAAGAACCACGAAGCCCTAGCATACTGGGCAAATAACTTGTTGGGTGCATCTGGCTTTGGCGTAGCGTGGCACAATAGGGGATATTCAAAATTCCGCAAGTGCGCATTTCCGCATAATGTTGCCCCCAACAAGATGGCGGACCATGCGTTTCCAGCTGAAGCAAAGCAAGAAAGACTGGATTTTTTGATTGATTCTTCCAAAATACGTTTCTTACATTCTATCCACACCTTTAGCGCCTGTCCTGAAGCCCATGTAGTTCCTTTATAGCGAAGTCGGCCATCTTGTTAGGGGCAACATTGTTATGCGGGTAAGCGCACTTGCGGAATTTTGAATATCCCCTATTTGGTCAGTTACCGTACAAGTGTAAGGGCCACACCCTGTTTTCCAGAAGAAAATGAGCTATGTAAAGGCCGCACCCAAACTCCACGACCTATGTGGGAATAGCCTTCGGAATGCACACACACAGGAACTTCCACAAGCTGCTCACAGATGGCGCCCGAGGCTACTTTTTCCTCCGCGGCAAGCTGCCACTATACATGTCGGCATCAGCATCGCCAGCTCCAGCTTTTTGTGGCTGTCAAAAGCACAGGAGTTGTGGTAGCATGGTGGTTCACTGTAGTTGTGGCTTTCGTATATGCTGCTGAGCGTAGCAATTTTATAGCACAATGGGCAAGCACCTCAACAGCTCCACGGTTAGATTTTCTCGCGAACACCGCAAGTGTGCGGTGCGCAGGAAATTCGAAGTGGAGCACCAGAAAAGCACATTTCCCAAGGCCATCCATGCAAATTTCCCGAACTGGAAGAGCTGCTCTGTTATGTGATGAAAGTGCGGAACAGCTTTTAGGTGCTAACAACGGACATGCTGCGCGACTTCTTGTGGGATGAGCATGCACCAGAGCGCAGCACCGGCTCGGAGTGCACACATCATGAGCGACGATTGAACGTAGGATTAATGCCACTCACTCCCCAATTGTGTTTTTACTTGAAAAATTTTTCACACCCCGAAAATTTGCCCTCGAATCTGGAAAACAAAGTGCAGCCCTTATACGCGTTTATACTGTAAAATGCTTCTGCCGAATAATGGCAGAAGTAACACAAGTGGCACGCACACCTGTACCAGTCCTGAATGATGGCTGTGAAATCTGAGGTCAGTGTCCTGTACTCAAGTAACACTTGTTGCTGGGCTAGTCGGTGCATTATTCTTTGTACAAAAGTTAGCGCAAAAAACACGACACACACAAGAAAGGTGGACAGGACAATGCGCTACAGGACAGGACAACGTGCGTTGTCCTGTTCACCTTTCTTATGAGCATCAGTGTCCTGTGAGCCACGAAATATGTGCGATTTCATCATTGCTTCATTCTTTGAATTCACTAAATTGCTAAAAGTCAGCCTGTCTCACGAGCTGGAATGACAACGAATGAAGCAGCAATGATTGAATGATTGATTATATTCACCTTTTAGTGCCTCATATGCCCTGTACTGATATTTGAAGCCACGGTTGTCACTCGGCTGTTCTAAGCTAAGCAGCATGAGAAAAGTAGTTCAGTTATAAATTATTTAGCAGTCCTGTACTGGTATTTGATGCCACAGTTATCGCTCGTAAGCTAGGCAGCATAAAAAAAGTTCAATTATAAATTATTTAGCGGCTATACGAAACTATCATGTGGTTATCCATGTAGATTAATGCCCAACGCACTATTACAAGGAAGAAGACATAACCAATATTTGGTGTCTATGCTCCTTTAATGCAGTACAATGGCAGCAGCGTATACACAGGCCTCTGTATTTGTATAGACCTTTATACACACACACCGAGCGCCGCCATCATCGCCAAATACTGGACCGCGGCAGCACCTGTGAACACCTGCTTCTAGAGCAGACCTGCAGAAAATTGAGGTAGGAAGCTCCCTCCCCCCCACAGTCCAAGAATAGGGTATTGTGAGCGTTATGAAAAGGTCCACAGAAAGGAAAGCTGGGCGAGTACATAAGGATTCATGTAGCCAAATGCATGGAATGGTACGCTGGTCAGTTTCTAAGAAGAAACGTAGGACAGTGGTGTCTTCCATCCCGTGTTTCGTCTCTGCTCGAGACATGACCCATCAGTGCACTCACTTGGATTCCCACTCCCGCTGCGAGTTGTATGAAAGGAGCTGGGCAGGGTTGCCACGCTGGTCGTGCCTGTCGGAAGAGGGCTCGTCCTTCTTCACGGCGGCCAGCATGCCTCCGGCTCCGAATGGCGCAACCGACAATGGCCCGCAGCTGCCCAGTGAGCCCGTTCCGCCCATGCGTCTGCCGGGCGTCTCGTGCCCGTTCACCTCGCTCTGGTCCGAGCTCGACAGAAGCCCCTCCCAAGAGTTCACCTGCACAGAACACCAGCCAAACAACTTTGTTTCGAGTGTCCTCCTTTGGAAAACCAACAATGTATGAAGGGTTTAATGTTTAATGAACACTCTCAAGGTTAGGTTACTTATAAACATAAATACCCCCGAAAGCAGAAGAATTGACAGCCGTCGCCGTAGCTCAGAGGTAGAGCACCGGACGCGTAATTCGGAGGTCGTGGGTTCGGATCCCACCGGCGGCAGGTGGTTGTTTTTTCTTCCGCTTTTCTAATCAGTTATCTTTAAACGATAACATATTCAGTAATATTCTAAATTGATCAACACCACAAAATAAATAACTTAAAAAAAAAATCCCCTGTGCCCTTTGGTTTCTGTGGCTGTTGGCTTCTCCCTACATTACTGTTATTTAGTACGGGGCTCCACTACTGCGACAAATTTAAACAAGCTCTATACAGCTCTATACAATATCTTGCATGCTGCCCCTCTAAACAGTTTAACTTACACAGATCACATGATTTATACCAGTACATACTGTCACAAAGGACAGCAATAGTACTAGGCTGCTGCAAACTATTTCGAAAGCACAGTTACTCTGGCATCAGTTTGAAATTATACTGAACGTTAACATCAAGAGTACGCACAAGCATGTATGACCTGTGGTACATAATTTCATGCTTAAAGCATGATATATATATAAGCTTAACACGCCAATGGTGCAATGGGCTACAAAAGATGCTGTAGCGGAGGACTCTGGATTAGGGTTTTCGAAAGTGCACTAACTAGAAAAAGGAGGAGCAAAAGTCTCACCTGACTAGAAGAGATAGCGTCTGTGCTGCCCACCATGGCGACTGGGTCAGAGATGCGACCATCCAGTGCAGGCCGAGACTTGTTTGGCGCTGACCCGCCATCCAAGTGGGACCGGCTCCGCGAGCCTGACTCCTTCTTGTCCCGATGGTGGTTGTGATGCCTCTTGGAGCTGGACTTGTCGCTGGATGGCGTGGTCTCCCGGCGGGAGGACGAACCTTTCTCGGAGCGGCTCTTAGAGGATGACGAGGGCCTTCCACGGTGCTGCCGCGAACCACTTCGCTGGCTTGAGTATGAACTCAGGCTGCTGGGGCTGTCGCATGAACGCAGTGGCTCTGGCCACGCAAGCCGGCTTTCCAACTCGTCGTCCGGCCGCAGTGGTTCCGCAGGCCTGCACGCAAAAATAGCATCAAGTGCCCAAGTCAGCCATCACAGTAAAAACTGTCTTCAGCCAACGTTCACAGCAAGTGCACACTGCCTGTGCACTCTGCAAACTATAAGTGATTCAAAGTGCTCCCAAAGACATGCAACTTCTTTGCAAGAGCCATGTGATGCAACAGTTAAACCAACAGATGTGAAAGACAGCAAGAGGAAAAAATTTCTTGAACCATCATGCGACATAGCAAAAAAAAAAAAAATGCAACAAAAGCCTTGTCTTGGTGCAGCCTCAAAAACTGCAGATATTGGGAGGGCTATCATCAAAGCGAGGACAAATATAGGCCTTCTGTGACATGTACAGTGCAGCCTGAACACGTCATAAATTATTTGGCCTGCCTAGAAAACAATGGCAGTGCACTCACTCTCGCTTGACTCGTAGCGACCCATTGGAGCTAGTTGACACCCGGCGCTTTTTCTCCAGTTCTTTGCCATTCCGGTCTTCATCCGGAGCACTTTTCCTCTTTGAGCTCGATTTGGTCTTTGCTGGAGAAGACGCTGCACTGCTGCCCAGGCTTTGCTTGGGCGCTTCGAGCTTTGGGCCCAACGCAGCCGTCCCCGTCTCTGATGAGCGATCCTTGGAGACAGACGGCGATGGCTGTGGCTTTCCCGGCCGTCCGGGTAACCGGAGGAGGTGGCTCAGCGGTATGCTCACCACCACACTGTCTTTTGGAGCTGTAACGGGAGCACTTTCCCTGACCTCGCTGCCACTGCGCTGCCCAATGGGCGACAGCAGAGACGGAGGCTCGGGAGGAGTCCGTGGCATGCCCATCCCTTCCCTCTTGGGAACGACCGGCCCTTCCACATCTTTATGCACTTTGGGATCACTGCGGGACGCTTTTGGTGGCCGAGGCCGCGACGATGCAGCTGAAGCTGATGTTCGCTGCTCGACTCGCACATCCTCGCTGGAAGACAGGCGTCCCAAAGCAGACGGCGGCGGTGCCTCATCCTCACTAGATGAGTCAGACAGCACCAGTGGTGGCTTGTGGATTTTGGAACGCTTTTCGTTGTAACGATCCGAGTGGTTCCGCTTCGAGGGCATCCGACTGACCACCGGAGGAATGCCTTCAGGTGTCGCCTCCCTGCTTCGAACACTGTCTTCCGCAGGCTCCGGCTTCACTGCAGGTGGAAGGGATCCAGACACGGTCTTGTTCCTTGAGTGCGGGACCACGCTGGGACTAGTCTCCTTCTTAGAAGCCTTGGATGGCCATAACCGTTTTACCGGCTCTGGCTGTGGCTTTGCAGGTGCCTCGGGACCTGACTTGACCTGCGACGGCTGCTGCTTGCCCAACCTCATGGTGATCCTGCCATTCTGCATTTGGCAAGGGCCACCGTCTTCGGACAGAGCGGCCGTCGCACTGGTCACAGGTGCAGGACGGTCCTGCGGTGATGGGCTGAGTGGCGTGGCCTGTACATGACTGGTTGGGGGCACTGGACTCCGGGATGGGCTCGAATGGACCGGGGAGAGCAGGAAATTGGGTGGCTTGGTCACGGGCGAGTGCAGCGGCTCCAAGCCTTGTGGGCTGGGGCTGCAAGGCAAGGACAAGTGGCTGTCAGGTGCCATGTTCCACCATTCACCGAGCACAGTTGTATTGTGCACAATTTTAATACTGGCATATCACTAATGGGCTATTATTTGGAAACCTTTTCTTTATTCCCATCTTGAAACACCATGGTACTATGAAAACGCATCCGCTTTTGGTACAACCAACTATAAATCACATTATTCATAGTGGAGTTTGTGGCCAGCAAACTGACCGTGACCAGAGTACTAGGCTATACAAGTGTGAATGCCATAAGCAAAAGATTGCAAGACACTCAGCACATACGGCCTTTAATTTTTTTTTTTTAATGTGTAAACATTGTATGGCTATGTTTGCATGAACTTGTCCGCACGATCACATCTGAACAAATGGGTTTATGCAAAAAAGAACGGTAGCACCAGATTCAGCATAATAACATCTCGTAAGGGAAATTGGGGATTGAGGTGGGTTAATTAGTTAATTAATCAGAGCCAAAAATGTCCAAAAAGTGGGCGGTTTCATGTCATCACGAGCTTGTCTGCAAGACTACGTCCAAGCAAACGGGTTTATGCGAAAAAGAATGGTACCATCAGATGGAGAATCAGAAAATCTACACATTTTACGCACATTTTTTCTACAAAATCAGAGGTCAAAATGGGTTAAAAGTGACACCATTCTCTTCTATACCATTCTCCATTCATCATGAGTGCAATTTCAGTATATTAGTACGCATGTGAGACAAGCAAACAGCGTGCGCCATATAAAGGGTCAAGAGCCTTGCAAGAAACAAAAACCAGGGCCCCACCTTTTGAGCATGATGCCCAAGTGATCCGTGTTGGGGAACTGTGAGAGGATCGGGGTGAACGAGTCCTCGTCAACGAGCGAGTCCTCTGCTCGAGACTGCCTGCCCATGGTGGGCAGGCCTGCTCCCAGCCCTGCCGGAGAGCTACGCTTGTCGATGAAGTCGGCCAGCTTCCAGCTCTGAGTGCTGCTTGGCTGCGGGTGAAATGAACACGAGTGAGCAACAACAAATGGAACAGTAGATGGCAGAGGCCTGCCTTTCACAATACGGCAACGATTATATTACTCAAACGGGGTTTCTCTGGCTGGCAGCTGTGCTATGCAGGCATTTCAAATGCCCTCGAACCAAATTTAATTAGACTCACCTGACAGTCTTTTATTGCTATAGAAAGTATTTCAAGAGCACTGGACTGAAACGTCATTAAGTCGATCATTAAGTTGACGGACCGCTGCGAGGACCTTCCTTCTGATCAAGACGGAACTGTACCCAGTGTGCATTGGGTACACAGTTCCTTGAAAAACACTTAAAAAACAAAAATATATAAGTAATAAACCTGAGCTGTAAGTTCACAAACTTCTATGTGCACTACATCCAATGTAGCATTTTTTTAACTGATGTGCAAAATGTGGCTACAAACATGGCAGCTTGAGAGATAATGCAGGTAAGAAAAAAAAAAAAAAGAAAAGTCAGTTCAAGCTCATCAACTCCATCTTTTGCTACCTTAATTTTGGAGTCCACCTGGATAATTGGCAGCCATCCTAAAAGCTAAATGAAACCACTGAATGGTGATGCCTCTTCTACTGTTAACTGTGTTAGTAAAAAGCAGAGATGACAAACATCCAAGATGAGTGAATGGAAAGCAATGCCAATGCAGACAAACAAAGTGCCAAAAAAATAAAAAAGAAGAATGTAGCCTGGTAAAAAAAAAAAAAACGGGTGGGCACCTTTATGCGCAGCTAGCCCAGGTACAGCATAAACATAGTAAAGGTTGCCACAGACCCCACGTGTCCAATGGCTCCTCTCGTATTATGCCATCGCAAACACTTGTACAAATTTCCTCCGAACTGTTCGCTTAATTCCCCCTGCTTGAGTGACATACATTAAGTAGCTTTCCAAGAATGCAAACTTCATTAAAACAAGAGCAGAGTACTTTCCAGGCTAATCAAACACTTGGCATCACCTCATGCAACCATAAAACTGGCAGTGACAACATGTTGTTGTCAAGAAATCCTCATCAAAGGTACAAGGTCATAAAAGGTAACTCAAAAGTAAGAAATATAGTTGAGGGGAAGAGGTGGCCCCCTTTAAGACAGCCAGAACAAAAGCAATGGGTGCCCACAAGGGACAACACACCTCTCGGCTTGTCTCTGGTGCAGACCCTTCGCTGTCTGAACTCTCAGAGTCGCTCCCCGAGCCCGAAGCAGAGGAAGAGTCATCAGAGTCACTGGAGCTGGACTCCGACGACGACATCTTCTCAACGGGACGCGGTGCCGGAATGATGTTCTCATTGAAAGGTGGCCTGTAATGGCAGCGGAGGCAAAGGAACTTCAGCAAAGGTTTTCAATAATTTCGGTCCTCACCTCCAACAAACACTAAACAAAAATCTTGCAACAGCAGTGTTCCAGAGAAGTGGTAAAACGTGAATGTAAGGCCCACAGCACAGTTTCCCATCATTAATTTGCACCAATAAATGTCCAAACACAGATTGAAAAAGTAATCCTTGAGAATTAAAATTTGCAGCTACGTACACTACAGAAGAAGAAAGCTTAAAATAAGATTACTAAATGTAATTTATAAAACAAACAAGTCTCGCAGAACAGAGTCCAGTTTGTTTAACAGACAAGCACTTTGTATATGAATAAATAAAAGGCTTCATCAATACACAAGGGCACAGCTATGAAACAGCAATTGCAGGTAACACTGCAGGCTAGTATGCCAGAGCACTGAACCTAGAATGCAGACTCGGGACATGAGGCAGTAAAAAAACAAATGGCGTGAATGAAAGTGCACTGCAGACTATTGAGTTTAGTATGTGGCATGCTTTGAAACTGCGACATTGAATTGGCATGAACATCAAGGTACAAAGTCTTGAGATCCTTCCCCGGCATAGTAAAGGGGGCAGTTTTTAAAGGCACGCAACTTGACCCTCCCCAAGAACCATTTCTGAGCCTCGCACATGTCCGAGCATCCCCACCGCTCAGGCGGTCGCAACCTATGCTGTTTGGAAGGACATGCCCGGTTATTTGCTGCCTATTATTGCAGAACAACGTATCCACCGCGGGGTTTGCTCCTTGCCACCGACTTTATACGACACCCAGCGACCGCGAGGCCCGGGCGTTTTGCTGCTCATTCTGCGCCGGCATCGAAGCAACACCGCTCGCGTCAGATGAAAAACAATAAAAGGGCGCTGTCGGGCCACGGCGGACAAGACGACCACTGCCACACTTCCTCCAAAGAGCGGAGTTTCCCCGGCACTGTCCTTCGCGGCGCGTTCAACGCCGACACGCCGGCAACGACGGCCGGCCGGCAGTTGCGCAACACTCCAGAGTTGCGGCTGGGACGAGGGCTCCGTCGAGTCGCGCCGAGTTTCGATTTTTTTTTTGCTCGCACCGCAGGAAACGTAACAAGGAAAACACCCCGCGGCAGTGAGGGTACGTATAAAAACATCACCGAAACAGTCTCGAGGGCGTCGACCACGACAATTGCTGCTCGGAAGCAGCAGTCGTCGCCTATTCGCCGCGCCGTGGTGCCAATGTTCAGAACTGCACGCACTCCCGCAGGCTTCCAAATAACCCTGTTCTGTGTCACTTGTGGCAAACATATATCCCCGCTAACTTGCACTCTATAACGTACCATAATACTAATCCCTCTGTACCCCCCGATATACGTCTGCCTTCGCTTTTAATCCACAACATTACCTTTGTGAGACCATTGGTTACCTGCTCTTAACATTCCATGCCCTGCACATGCCCATTGCTTCCTCTCGATTTCAGCTAGCATATCATTACCTAGCGTTTCTTCCCTCCTCACTCTCTTCCCGTCTCTCACCGCTGGACATTTTTATTTCTGTATTTAATTGTGCTCACACACTTCGCATTCTGATTTACCCATTTCGTTAAAGAGTCACCAAGTTTCTTATGTTCTTCGACAAAAAGAAAAAGAAACGCGGTAACAGCCGAGTCTAGACGCGTCCTTTAAATTACCTTTTAGCTTCTACTTTATGCGCTTCGCTTTTCCCGCGCCATTTCCTCGCCCGCGAAGGCCAGGGCGGCCACAGAAACAATTAACAGATGAGACGTTTGACCGCAGGAAAACCGTCGAGCGCGCAACGCAATCGACGAGCTCCGCCCGCTCTTCCACATTAAAGGGGGGAGAAAAAAAGGGGGGAGGGGGGTGCGTCCCAACCCACGCCGACTGGCAACTACAACGAGGTTAAGACGCAACAGCGCATAGCTTCGCTATCAGCGCCTCCCGTCCAGCTAACATCAGCGACTTCGGCGGTCCTGCTGCTCTTTCCGTTATCTTCTAATGCATGCAAAATGGAATTCTTCTGAGCCAGTTGGTACGCTGCATCTCATTCTAATGCACTTCCCCAGAGCGCTGGGGGCCTAAGGGACAGCTCGAGACCCCGGGCGCCAGTACGCCTCACTTACGTAACGTGCTGACGCAATTGTACAGAAAAGGGCGCATGAGGCAACCCAGCCGGGACTGACGAGTCGGAAGCGGGGGGGGGGGGGGGGGGGGGGGGGGGGGGGGGGGGGGGACGTGACGCCATTCACTAACCACGGCAATTATTCCGCGAGGCGTATTCGTGAGAACAGAGCAAACACGACGGAACAGAGCCGACACGACGGAGGCGCGGCGACAGATAGCGCAGGTTCGCGCAAGCTACCGAAGCTCAAAAACAACAACAACAAAAAACGACGGACCAATCTAGCAAGGCGTTCACGACTGATGAGCGGCGGGGGGAGGTATCAATACACAAGTAATCCATTATTTTTAAACATGAATCTTGCCCATACCCATTAATTAGCAGCGCCACGATCGACCACGATGGAAAAGAGCCTGAGATCTGGCACGCTTCGAGCCAGGAGACAGAAGAGAAGGCGGAATTGTGAAAGGGTTTTTTAAATAAAGCAGTAAATGTCGCGGCGCACCACGCAGCACAGGGAGCCTCGGGACACCCCTGTCCGGTGGCGAAAGCACAGTGGCAGCCGGCCTCGCGAAGGCAAGCGTCGGAGCGGTAAAAGCATATCCTGCTCCATCGAAACACTGATTGGCCACTTCCGCGAGCGGCCAATCACCGGAAGCCATCCTCCGGCGTCGACAGGAGGGCGAGGGGGAAAGAGGAGAGGAGCCGCAATCAGAAGCGCCGCTGCAGCAGCAAACTCCGATCTAAGCCCAGGCGGGAGCCGATTATGACGAAAGGATTGGCCGCAGAGAAAGAGAGAGAAAAAAACGAAAACGACAAGTGCGGCGCGGTCTGAACAAACCTCGTAGCCGCCCGCCGTCAAGCCGCGACAGCGCGAGCTCGGCCTTGAGAGAGCGTGAGTAGGAGAAGGGGTACAGGAGAGAGAGAGAGAGAGAGAGATGCCACGTTGTGCCTTGCCGCCGATGCTCCTCTGCCGTAGTGCGTGACTTGTCCGGCGGCACACCTAAGTTGCATACGCAAAGCTACCGAGGAGTCGAGACGCAGCCGCGCTCGGTGCCAACAACGCAAGCTCTACAGCGCAGTGAAATATACGGACAAGGGGAAGGCCAGGACGGCACTTACCGAGACGACCTCCCTTCTTCCCTCTGACCGCGCCTCTAACTAGGCTCTTTGTTACCACGAGATGTAATAGCAGCCAACTAGCTCAATAGTCAGCCTTTGACAGGGGCCCTCAAATTTCATGCAAGACACATCATCGTGCACTGTTTGCCCAAAGTGCCTCGTCGACGAAGGTGCACTTACGTGTTCTTGGATACGGAGAAGCCGAGCGACGACGACGTCTTCCGAAATGGTGTCTCCTGCGTGGACAGGAGAAAAACAAAGAGGGGTGAGAGAACGTTCGCGAATAAATTCAAAATTAAAACGAGAATACCAAACGCACAGACATGCGCATACATGAAACGACGCCTCGAGTCACACCACACGGCTGGCAACCGTACGCATCATACGCCACCTACGTCAGCGCGCAGAGGATCGCGGACCCGCGCAAAAACTAATCCCACATAAGTCGGCGAAAGCGCAAGGCTCCTCCAAAGCGACGCATTGACAGCCGAGGTGGATTCGTGAAATTGTGCGATGACGTCACCCTTTCACAACGCGGCGACAACAGATGGCAACGCCCGCCCAGAGCGTGCACTGAACCCCTCCTCACCTCCCAGCTGACACGGCCCAGCGAGCACGTCTCACCCAAGACCGCATGAGGAGGACGTTCAGTACGGCGCAACGAAGTCGACGTGCAGCCCACCACACTATGCCGGGGCGGGCGATAGCAGCAGCATGCCCGAGTTATCTTAGGCCCCAGGGCTTCCGCAGACTGATCGGCCTTGACACGGGCTCGTCAAGGCCGTATATTAGCTTTTTTTTTTCCCAACACTTGCACTCTAAAACGCAAGCTGACCTTGCCCTAGCAAAAAAAAAAAAAAAAATGCACACGGAGAGGTTTTTGGAGCACATTTTACCGCCCTACTTTTTAAAAAATTTACCGCCAACATAATTGGTTTCTGGGGTTTAACGTCCCAAAGCGACTAAGGCTATGAGAGACGCCGTAGTGGAGGGCTCCGGAAATTTCGACCACCTGGGGTTCTTTAACGTGCACTGACATCGCACAGTACACGGGCCTCTAGAATTTCTCCTCCAAAGAAATTCAGCCGCCGCGGCCGGGATCGAACCCGCGTCTTTCGGGCCAGCAGCCGAGCACCATAACCGCTCAGCCACCGCGGCGGGGAATTCCGCCGTCGGCCGCGGAAACATGTCGCCTCGTTAGGACCGATTACCGCCACGGGTTGACGCAGTTATCTGCACTATATTCCTCCGCTCTCTTCCGCCAATCAACTAACCTCGCCTCACTTATCTCCGCAGATTTAACTATACGCTCCGCGGCTGCTTTCAAACCCCGAAGATGCTTGCCGAACCTCCGCGCCTGTTTCGGCTATGGGGCGCGCCTTACACACTTCGTTAGAATACCTTCCGAGTTTTCCCCGCTTGCGAGCTGCAACCATTTCGTCCTCAAGCACCCAGTAGTAGCATCACCAACTTCCCTTTAATTTGTAAAGATAGAAAAAGGTTTGGTTTTGGTTTTATGGGGTTTAACGTAAACATGTCAAAGTTGTACCCCTTAGAGGATTTTTTAGATGCGCGCACAAGTTGCGCAGCACGTAATGCCACATAATGCTCCTTTACACACACACACACGTCCCGGTGTGTGTGTGTGTTTCCCTCCTAACTCGTCTCTCTCTCTCTCTCTCTCTCTATATATATATATATATATATATATATATATATATATATATATATATATATATATATATATATATATATATATATATATATATATATATATATATAAGATGCGAAATTGAGAAACGCTTCGTTTATTGCGAGTCGACGTTTCGGACAGAGCCTGTCCTTTTTCAAGTCTTCAAAAAGGACAGGCTCTCTCCGAAACGTCGACTCCCAATAAACGAAGCGTTTCTCAATTTCGCATCTTATTTTAAACTAGCAACCAAGTACGTTTACCTTATTGTGCTATATATATATATATATATATATATATATATATATATAGAGAGAGAGAGAGAGAGAGAGAGAGAGAGAGAGAGAGAGACGAGTTAGGAGGGGAACAAACTGACATATCACGCGGGCCGAAAGTGCACTTCACGGCCAGCACTGACGAAACACTGCGGCCGCTTTCCTCCTTCCTTTCTTTCCCTCTCCCACAACCTCGCTGTGAATGCACAGCGTAGGCGAAACTCACGTCTGCCTAGGACGTCTGTGCCGTGTATCTATAAAAGGGACCCCGTACGTCGACGGGTGCCAGCAAACGGCTACAGGCGTCAATTTTAACCGTCACGACTCGGTGGGAGTGACAAGAGGCAGAGCCGCTTATCCTTACCGCGTTCTGTGCGATCCGCCGGGCTCTGAAAAGCGCGGGCAGAGGAAGGGGGATAAATGACACGGCCCTCGCGGACACGCTGCTCACCTGTTGTTCATCGTCGCTGTCGCTCATCTCCAGGTCATCCTGGAGACTGCTGCCCCTGTTGGCGACGAGAAAAAAAAAAAAAAACGGCGGAATTAGCAACTGCCCAGTTTTCTCCCACACGGGCAGAAACGTCGTTCGGGAGAGCGTACTTACCGCTCAAAAACAACACGGACATCATTCAGTTAAGGAGCCTGAACGGCACCAGACGGCGTAACGATCACCGAATTCACACTGGTATCCTTTGTTTGAAAATAAAATTTAAAAAAAAATCCCCGAAGCTCTTTCTTTCCACAAAATCGCATTAACACGAACCCTGCACAAGTTAGCCCGGCAAAGTGGTAAAATAACGGTAAAAAGACAGTGACTTGTTAACCCGCTTGGCAAGGCAGGCTGACGACAAATAATCCAACATGCACTTCCTTCCAAGCACACTGAACCATTTTATCTGCCTGCTGCCACATCTGCCTACGCAAGACACGGCTCCCAGTCTCACCCTACTGCGTATATTGCATGACATGTCTCGTGCTTTTCAAAACGTGGCTTTCTCATTAAGACGACGGCCAGTGCCGTAATTTGCAATGCCGCAGTTGTGTTGAATAGGGTCGAGAGAATTTTATACACGATGCATACCCAGAAGACGATGTTATTAAACGCTTTCTTTGGCGTGTTGGCATCATCGAGTGACGTCGAGTAATCGACCGACTCATTCATCATCAAAACCACACCGACGTTTGTCGGCGTATGACAGGCATACATGAAACAGCTTCGTTAGCATTCAGTCACACAAGCTGCCACGAGAGAGCGCCAACGTCGCAACTTCGCCACCACGCACTGGTGTCGTTGACGCTAGCGCTAGACCTCACCGTCGTATACAAGTGGAATAAATGCCACATTCGCCATCATGAGCTGCTATTCCTTCGTTCACAATTGCGTTTTTTCATTTAGGACCCCAGAAAATCGAAGAGTAAACAATTAGTCCTAAGCGTGAAACACCCCCGATGATAAAACTTTCTGATTGTGCATAAAGTAGGGATCTGGGCGGCATAAACACGTCAGCTGCTTGCAAACGCAGAAACAGCAGGGAGGCTTAGTTTTGCTCCGCAGATGCAAACAACGGCAAAAGACCCTCGAACTCGACTTTCTCAAGCCGTTTCGCAGGAGGCACGGAGTACGCGTTCCAGATCTCAAAATCGCAACAGTAAAAATTGGTTGCCCTTTCCATGCATGCCACTTCAATCTACTGCCAGACCCTCCACGTACATACATATGCACAGAACTACAATTAACGGGACTGCAGTGACTCCGTATGATGAGTCTGCATGCTGCGTCAATGCTAATGGGCCGTGGACTTTTTTTTTTTTCTCGGTTCTATCGGCCCCTGTACCCCAAAATCTTTCGGACGCGTTCTCGGTAAAAGTAAAGGCGACAGAGCACATCTGACGGTTTCTGCGCATCTTCCTTAGGTCACCAGTACCGGTCTCACCGTAGCCGATCCACGACACTGCCGCGGAGACCAGACACCCCTCAACTCGTTCCGACATTATCAGTATAGGCAACAAGCCAGTCAGAGCGAACGTCGCAAGCAACCCAAGTTGCTGCCAAAAAAAAAAAAAAAAAAAAAAACCGCGCACAAAACTTAAGCCGAGGCGCGGTTTGTATCAACCTCCTCCCCCTCCTCCTGCAACATCCGCCAGTGTCAGGTCGCATCAGTGAAACGCGGCCTATTCCAACGTCGCGTACCCCCGAAGGAATGCGTATAAGACACGTCACCCGCGCGCCGCCGACCAAGCATGGTTGGACGCGTCGCAGCGCGCACAAAGTTGCCTGCATTAATTACTCCTAATTAGCGCTCGCCTACGGGAAGAGCGGCACGTACACCGCTCCCTCTCTCCCCTCTCCCAGCGACAGCATAGCCGGCGAAAACGACCCGCACACTGATTAATAATGCGCCCCCAGCCCCAGTGCCCCAAGGAGAGTGCCTAGCGCAACCACGTCACTTCCATCCAAGTTCCAGCTTCACTTTTGTTTCGCGCGCTTTCCCCCTCTCTTTCTATCCTTAGACGAGGAGGCCAAGGGCGCGCACCCTACAGACGAAACCGCAACACACGCGGTAAAGAGATTTTCTGGATACTTGCGCGAAACTTTCGGCCTTTACAAAAACGCGGTAGCGAGCACTTGTTTGCACAGCGGTCGCGGACATTTTCTCTTCCATTTCCTCGACGGCCCGGCTGCGGTTGTTACGAGGAAAGCCGGTCGTTTCGTGGCCGACTCCGCGCGCCGCAACGTACACTAGCTCTCATGTCGAAAAGGGGGGACAGAAAAAAAAAAAAAAAACGCCGTCCCACGCCTGCATGTCACGTGCGTTCTGGGATAGAGCGTCCTTCCGAAGAACAATTCTCCCCAAGATAAGAGGACCCGGCCGCTAGTCAGACGCCCATGATATGCGGTCATGCCCGTGTTCCATGCCTCTACTCTATACTCATTCGTTCCAGCACTCTTTCCGCCACAGTTTGGCCGCTCCCTCGATTGTGTGGCTTCAAGACGGCGAACCATAGAGTTTACACGGACAAAATGTAGGAGAATACAGATAGCAGAGACATGACCGCAAATCAAAATCCCTGCCTATGTAGAACGCGGAACAAACCACGAAGAGCTTCCACGTACCTGGCCCCATACGGGCGCTTAGCTCAACAAAGCTAGCACTCTTCAAAATCCACGGAAGCCCCCAAGTCACCGATATAATTAATACATAGGTGTAAACTAGAGACTCTGTTCTCAACTTTGTTCTACTTCCGCTGATGACCGCGGAGAAGAAAGCAAACTTGTCCCACACATTATTACAAGCTTATCTCACGCAGTCCACGAAGCTCACGACTTCTACGCCATCGCGTGGGTATGGAAACTGAACAGGTCGACGTGGAAGTCATCAGTAGCAACGAGGGGTACGCGTGCGGCAAGGATATACGAGCAGAGTTCAGGGAAGTTGCAGCGCACCACGGAGTGCGGCGGCGATACGTACGACTCGTCAGGCCGGTAATACGGCGACGTTCGCACAATAGGCGCAGCCAGCGAGTACGAAGCAAGAAAAACGGCGAAGACAATGGAGCGTGAACGACACGGCGCACAGGACTCTCATGGAGTAAGCCGATTAAGTGGGGTCGACTGCTAAGGAAACCCACCGACAGACCTAAACGAACAGGCCATTTGCAGTGGCTAACAGAATTCCATAAGAAAGGATTACCGCGACGTATCTGCGAGGACGACATTTACTGCGGCAGGAGATTAGAGGGACAAGCAGTGAATCATGACGGCGGAACGAAGATGGAAAAACGAATAGAAACAGAAAAAAACCTGGTCGGCAGCGCCCTCAGCGACCCGGACAACGAAGGTCGCCTGTACGTTCGCCCGGCCCCGGCGCTACACGGGCCTTGTGTACGGTAAACGCAAATGGCGCGAAGGCGGGAAAACATCCGCACAAGCTCGCTCCGTTCAGCCACACTAGCCGCCCCTCCTCCCCCGTACCCTCTCTCCCAGTCGCTTTTGTTCGCCTTTCCTTTCCTTCCTGCGTCGCGCTCGGCCAAGCGTGGCGCAACGCGTGAATCAATAAAAGGAAAGCCACCCCTGGGACAAGCCGACGAACAGCAGTAATTGGCGCCGCCCGCCACCGCCCCCGATGAGCCGCATTCAAACGATCCATTAGCGACGCGAGCCAAAAGGCCTAGGCCTAGGTGCGCGCCAGTCAGATACGAGCGCGTCGGGCGCGGAGAGAAGCGCTTTTTTGGCGCGCTTTCGGGCGGGAGTCCGCGCGGCAGCTGCTCCGAGCCAGCAAAAACATGCACCTCCCGACGAGTAGACTGCGTACGGCGCACATGTGCTGCGAGAGGATTCGGGCCCGACCTCGCTGACGGCGCGCAATACAGGCAGGACTCTCGCGATGCATGGTATTCTCTTAATACACGCTAATCTTGTACTTAGCTCCGTTGCCACGACGACCAGTGCCTCGCTAGCCTCTCTGACGACACGACAAGGAAATCTTAGATACGACACTTATGAGTCTATAGCCAAGTTTACATGAAAGCGACAGAAGTCAACTCCAGCCCACTTTTTGAGGGAAAGAGCATGTTTTTGAGAAGGAAAAGCGTGACTCGTCTTCTACTCTCTTCCTCGACATTTTTGCACGTTCCTTTAAAAAGTGGGCTGGAGTCGACTTGTGTCGAATTCATGTAAACGCGGCTGTAAATCTGCCTATATGCGATGCTTCCTGCACGCAAACAGTGGTCATCTGCAGCAATCGCTCGGAGCGTCCCGGCATCGACATGCTCTCTCCTCCACGGCAGCCTTCCCGATGTTGCGCCCTTCATCGCACCCGAGCAGCCGCGAATCGCGCTGCGTAGGACGCGAAAGCGGCCCCGCGCAGCTCGCGACCGGGGCAACGAAAACGGGGTCTCTGCCGCATCACATTGGTCTCGCATGCGTGGCTGTCCCCAAGGTCGAACGCGCAGCGGCGGCAGGGGAAGAATGGCCGGTGTCGACGACGCCAAAGGGGCCAGCCGCAGTTTCGAACTCCACCGATGGGAACACATCACGGACGGACGGCAGCGGCACAAGGTCAGGTCAAGGACACGCGCGGCGCGTGAAAACACCCACGCCGGCGTCTCCCCGAGCCAGGCGGCACAAAAGGCTCTTCGCAACTTCGCGATGCGCGCGCGCGCCTGAAGGAGCGAAGACGCGACGTTTTCTGACGCCGCAGGCAATCTCGCCCTCAAATCATGCGCAGCAATGAGAATTACTAACTACGAAGACTACAACATTGGCTCCCGATTTGTTCAGGGAATGTGGAGCACTTCGGGTATAATCTGTGAGCCAACATGAGCGCTTGCAACCCCGCGATTAAGAGACAATGCCGCATCTAGCACTTTCTCCGGAGTAGGCCAGCTTACGCGGCAAACTTTTTTAGAATAAAAAAAAGAGAATGTATTGGTTCTCTCACTGCGCCGCTGGGCCATGCTACGAAACTACGTGCAGCCCGGTGCAATTAAGAACACGGTATCCCATGTAACGCCCGCCTAATGTCCCTGTATACTGAAGATAGGAACGTCACGAATACTGTACAGCGGGATCTATCCTAATAGAAGGCTCGCGGTGTAGGGACGTACGGTAGATGCAGGCAGTCTGCACTAATGAGGGGGGAAAAGGGAGGGGGGAGGGGACGTTATGCCTGTCGCGTGGGGCGGGCCACCACATCCGGAGTGACTCTAGGATCGCAGCCCACGAATCCCGTCACACGCTCTGCGACTGCTTGCCTCTTCCACCTCCCATGTCGGGCGCGCCCCTGCTGCCAAGCCACACGAGGAAGCGCCCGGCGAAGCCGCCGCGATAACGTCGCTCTTTTTTATTTTTATCTGACAGAGCGCACCATTCTGGTTAACTGCGCCGCACTTCGAGCGCTCGCCCTCGCCTCAACGGCGCGGAGGACAGTCGACGACGCGAACAGACCGCTATTAACGCTAACGGAATCGCGTCATCTGGCAACGAGGAGGGGACCCTTATGATTCCACCGCCCTATTCTCTTTTCTTCCACCACGCCCGCATACCCATGCACAGCCGAGGTATATAGAAGGAAGTGCGATGCATTTCTTGGACCGACGTCCAGGAAAATTTCTCACATACCTGGGCCTCGCAACAAGCTCAACATCTTCTAACCAGCTCCAACCTTATCTCTCAGCCTAAACGGCGACGCGTGGCGTGCACGCGCGCTAAGCAATCTGCGACGAAGCCGCTCTCTCTCTCTCTCTGGCTCGTTCGTCGCCAACATAAAGGTTTAGAACAGGGGGCCCCAAGGAGACACCAACGGTACAGACGAGAGCACCGGGGTCAATTCGAATAGGGGTTTTCTCTACGCGGCGGCGCTATAGGCTCGGGTTCGTTGACTGCAGTAGCAGCATAATAAATAAATTAACATGTTTTTGTTTAATATGCCTTACTTCTCCGCAGCACTCAATGCGCGTATAACAACCGAAACAAACGCTACAAACTAGGAAAGCTTGCATTGTTTGCCACGTGCAGCGGCCATCTCGGGCGCAATGGTAACTCTCGAAAATGTAAGCATTTTCAGTTTTGTTTACGTCCGCACGAATAAAAATTACTGCATAAAAACAGCGTGGTAAAAACATGACGCAATGCCAAATCTTTTGTCACCCCGCTCAGGAGCAAAATCGCTAGACTGTTTGAACCGCTCGCGCTGTATGACAACAGACGCGGACTCGTTAAGCCTAGCAGCTCTGTGAACTACGAACCAATCTGAAAATTTGGCGCGCATGGCTAGGAGGAGGAGGAAAAAATTATTGAAACCATAACAGAAAGCTGCTCCTGAGCTTGGTAGGTGACTTCCTCATTCCAGGACACCACTGGCTTTGGTCGCCCGGCGAGTTTGCTGAGCAAGTGCTTGTTGACTTCCCAAGGTATCGCCGGTCAGCTGTACCTCCCACCGCTCATATGACGTGCACTGTGTTTTCTGGCTTGCTCCCGTACCAGGGACAAGTGCTGCAATATACTGTTGCGTGTCTTACGTTCCGCGCATGCGCATTTCGACGCCTCAAACTTCTTGCCTCCACCCGTCAAAAAGTTTGGGAACCCCTATACTAAAGCTACCCAATGTCAACTCAAGGTGCGCTCACCCGAGCCCAACCGCATGTTCTCCACGAATCAATTTACTGGGCGCAGGTGCCCAGCTATATGTCAGCTCGGCACTGCGCACGGTTCTGTCTACGTCTGTCTGACGACACACGGTCGTGTGTGGGGCCCAGGCTTTCCTGTTCTTTTTCGCCTTTAACGGAACAGTACCCCTTCTTCGAACTCACCCGCGACCTTTGGTAACCGAAAAGAATCGACGGTAATTGCCTCTTCATTACCGTTATGGATGTGCAAACGCGTCGTATAGCATAATGCAGCACAACGCCGCTACGTAAATAGCAAAAAAGAGCATCAACCGAGGCGCACACATTGCGAGCGGCCGGATGACTGACTGCCCGTGCACTGCGGCAGCCGCTCTATCCGGCGCGTTCATCGGCCCCGCCAACGGGCTGATCGATTTCCAAGGCAGAGTACACGCGCCTGTCTAGGGCACCGCTCTGCGGTGCTGTATTAGCTTGTCTTTACGCCGATACACGCTTTCCCATTAGATGGCAGACACGTGCGAACGACGGGCTTCGTCTCGACGGTTTAGTATACACAAGCATGCATGGCTGCACACAAGCAGGTGCCGTCAGTTTTGCTCTATTTGTTATGTTTTCGTGTGCTTCTAGCCGCGCTTGGCATCATGCGTTCCAGACATCGCATGCTTCGGGGTGCTTGTCGCACTACCAGGTCGCAGGAGCGGCGATATGTAGAACGACAGTGCCTTAGTGGCAAAGGCGCTCGGCAACCAATATCACAACGAGCCTGTGGCTACTATCGGCCGCGACGGCATTCCTATGGACGCGCAATGCAAGGACAAGGTGGTCGAAATTAATCCCTGGCTGCCCACTGCACGGCCCGCTTCGTTGGACCACAGCGCTACTCCTAGCATAGCGCTGCTTTGAAAGGCAAACATTAGCCCACTGCTATTGCCACAAATACAGTTTAAGAGCGTTGATCCTGTCGCTGAGCCTCGCGGGAACTCTATCCGTGCACAAGCTAAGCAAATACACATTCTGGAGGAATTAACGTAAGATAAACACTGCCAATACGCTGAACACGCTCTCGGACCGCGAAAGCAGGCATTGAAGAGCCCTTTCGAGCCTTCCAGTCGCGCGTGGGTCCTCGCTCCAAGGCGGGAAAGGAAGGCACGCAACAGCCGCAGCTGAGGCGGCAGCAGCACGCGTGGCCCGCAGCCGGGCGCTTTTCATTCGGCGGCTCCCTCCAAGCTACGCAGCACGCGAAACATCTGTTGCCGGCGGCGACAATCAGTCACGCCCTGGGGGTGACGCAAGATACGCGGCGGCTGCTACCCCACTCCCTCCCTTCTCCATCCAAGGTCCGGGCTGCACGCGAAGGCGCCGTCGCCGTTAGACCTCCTCCGAGAGTCGTTCCAATTAATAACGCCCGACACCAGGCGTCGCCGACGCAGTGCACATCACTACCGCACGGAGTTGCCAAAGCGCTGCCCCCTCTTCCGCTATCGACGGTAACGCCTCGCGTTCTGCCGGCGAGTGAAAACAGGAGGATAACCAGAGAAATACAAACGAGGCAGCCTCTGCCTAAGCCTCAGTCAGGCCCGCTTCGCGTTCTCATTTCATCCCTCTAATTTCCGCGCTGATTCTGCTGGCTAGCGATAAGCTGCGAAAATAAACATGCAACACCACGCGACACGATGGTGCACCACTGTGGATACAACCGAGTCGAAACTCGTCGCGCACGACACTAGATTGGCATTTGCCTCGCTTCTTCCTGAAAGAGTAGCTTCCTAAACCTCACCCCGCTTGGTCACCAAAATGCCATTGTCTAGCTCATAACGAGGTTTTCGTTCGACATCGGTTCGATAAGGGCAGAGTCGCCCTTATCCGTAGCCTGCCGTGCCACACAAATGCATGCAAGTGAGAGGCGGAAAGAAAGTGAAGAACGCCCAGGCGGAACAGCGCTCGGGACATTCCCACGAAGCAGAGAGACTGGGCTGCCCTGAGTAAACACGCGTAATCACATTCCGACCGGCCGAAGCCAACGTAAACGGTACGCCCCTCCCCGCTCAATGTGCGACGTCTGCAAACGTCAATTACGGCGGCAAACAAAATGTCCGGAAAAGGAACGCCCGCGGCGCGGACTAAGTACACTCCACAGAACAGGCCCACTCCGGGTGGACAAAGAGCGAATCGATTAAGAAAAGATACAGCCAGCTCAACTTCGCCGAAGTGTTCTCGCGAACCAGATGCCCATTCCTTCCTCCGGGTGAATAAACGGCCCTGAAAAGCGGGAGAGCAAACAGAAGAGGCAAATTTCCCACTCGTTACAAGCGCAAATCACCAGCCCCAAGGCCTGGGAAAGAAACGAAAAGGCTAGAGGCCTCCAGCATCCACAACCATCACGAAAAGCGTACGCCACGCAGCGGAACAACGGGCGAGCTCCGCCGGGAAGGCAAAAGCGCGCGCAAAACACGCTCGCGGACAGTGAGCGAACAAGTAGGGCACCGCACAACGGGACCGATTCGGCGTCGCAAGCGCCGGGCTCGGTTACTCGGCGCGTAAACAAGGCGCACGAGAGAGGAGAGACCCTCCTTCCCTCCCCACTTCCTCTAAAGCCACAGCGACCGCCACTATGCCGATGCGGCCTGCCACGTCGTCGCGCAGGCGAGGCTCAGCGACAAAAATAACGGCGGCTTCGGAAAGGGTTCACGCAGCGGCAGGCCGACACAGGGTGTGAGCAGAGGCGATGGAGAGGGGAGGGAGGAGAGGAACAGGCAGTCGACAAAGCTCCGTAAAGACACGCAGAGGCGGGGCGGAGGAGGCGAAGAGAAGCGAGAGTGCGCGCGGTTCGGGCTGACCGCGCTTCGGGTGGCCCTACGCCGCGCGTGCCGAGCCATTCGGCAACGACAGAGAGAGTTTTCCTTGCCTTCCCTGCTACATACACTTAGCTTTTACTTCGACATTTTGTTCGCGCACGACGAGCGACGACGAGCGCAAACAGCGGCAGCGGAACACGCCCTTTCGTTTCCGTCCACTAGGTCGGCTGAACTCGCGCCAAAGCGGAGAGGCGCGCCGCGACAGATTCGTGCGGCTCGCGAGTCCTACCAGACTCGATTCCCCAGGCGGACTCGGGCGCAACCGCACACTTCGCTCGGTCTCGAAGGCTCCTTCCGTCTCGCTGGCGACATTTGGGAGCGCTGCAAAGACGTCTCCCCAGCGTTGCAAGGCAACGCCGGCGCGTGCCCCGCTAACGAGCTACCAAGCGAGGCGGCTACGGCGCAACGGCACAGGATATGTCGAAACGCGCGCCAGATGTAACCGACGGCTAAACTCTTTTACGGTCACCCGCCGGCATACCATTGTGTCGCCTAGCCGGCGCGCCGCTTGCGAAAGCCACCGAAACCCGCGTTTTTATATATATTTTTCGCCAGACAGATTTCCTTATCTGCGGCTTGCCTCGGCGTTTCCGCATGAACAGCCATGCCAGTGCTGACAATCGGCGCCGCACGTACGCGAGCGCAATGTTCGCAACCTTTACCCGGAACCAAAAACCTCACAGGTGGGTACGTAAGTGAAATTTTACACAGCGCGACCTAAGCTCAAAAGCACAGAAGTAACGAATTAAAGCTCTACCACATAAGCTGAGCCTATCGAGCCGAATAAAGATTTGTGCAACAAGTCGAGAAAGACACGAGTGGTTTGGTTTCCTGGAACACATCTAACACAACGGAAAACAGGTCAAAGAAAGAGATAGACACAGAGCCTAACCTCGACAAACAAACATTCAAAGCAGCGGGAAAACGGCGGCATCAGCGGTCAAGGTCGCGACGCCACGGCCGCCGCCGAGCAGTACGACGCAGGGCCCTTCCTTTTCCTTGACGGGAGAAGAAAGCGCCGACAAAACGGGCACCGCGCCAGCGACGACAAAGAGAGGGAGGGCGGAGAGACAGAGATGCGAGGAGCAGATAGAAAGGATAGCTTCTTCCCGCTGCCGCCAACCAGCGCGGACAAGTGCATGACCCGGGAGCAACAAGTCGCTTTTCCTCACGTACGAGGCGCTCCCAGACGCACAAGGGATTACACATGGGGCCGCAGCCCCGTAGAGGAAGGAGGAAACGACTCGGCGCGAAGATTGACCGCCTAGACGGCGGACAAGGCGGCACAAACAGGGGCCCAAGTGTCTCTCGGAGCGGAGCCCGATCTCGCCACCAGTTTCAACAACGGCAGGCAGAGAAAGCGCCAAAAGCCCACAGCTCGGCACGGCACTCCTCATCACTGGCGATAACGAATGCGCACCTAATGACGAGTGGAGAACTGAACTGAAGGACCCACGCGGAATTTTATGTCCTCTTTCGGTCGCCAAAGTGAAAGCTTGGAAAACAAAATTATTTCGTTTTTATTTAGCCCCCCTGTAACTTTGATCGCATCAAGGAACCGGCCACCCTGCATCAAGACTTTTCGCCCAAGAGCGGTGTAGCAGCAAGGCTGAAGTCAGTCATTCAGGCGCTTGCAAAAACACGGGGCGTTACGGAAGCTAAATTTAGACGTCAAGGAAAATCGCGAACGCCCAGGGACAGCTTCCAGCTCCTCAGGAAGCACGTCGCGATCTGATCAGGGTGGGGCCTTTTCCAGAAAGAGCGGTAGGTTGCAAGTATTCCGGCCTTGAAAGGAGAAAAAAAAATCCAGGCTTCCTTCGGTATGTATCCCATGCACAGTTAAACGCCAGCTATCAAATATAGTAGTTCTAAAGGCAAATAACCGGACAACCATTTCACGTAGCAGCGATAAAAGGCAAAGCGAAGGTCTACCGAGTTGTCAATTCTGCGCGCGTTAATCACGAGAGCAAAACAACAGAACAGAGCCGAATACGATTTCAGCACGACTCGCAGATGACTGCAAGCGCATTCCATTTCCCCTTTCATTCTGACAAGGCAACCACGTCGAACGGTCTTGCTATCGCTAACGGATAATGGGGATCCAATGAATTCGCATTAACTTTTCCTCCGGGAATAGGAGGGATGAGTAATCGTCCAACGACTGTTCTGTGGCTGCGACGGGCGCTCATATCAGCCATTCGTAGGAATAACAATTCGCACCATACGCATCGCCCGCTTCTCCATCCCTCCGCGACAACAGCATGCTAGCAAACAGATGAAGGCAGATATGCGCCTCGATCCACACACGCCGGTAAGCGGCAGCCAACGAACCGATGATCGCGAGCACCCAGCTCACAACGACGGGGAAAGGAGGAGGGGGAGGGAGGGAGGCTGGAAAAGGGGCTCGTCCTCGCCTCGGCAATGTTCCGGTCGATAACAGATGGAGGAAAGTGGGTGGAAAGCGCGCTTTACTTCTTTCTCAAGCACCGGAGAACGGACCGCCAGTGATATCGCCCCGCAGATGACGCAATCTGGACAGCGCGGCGGCTATGCGCAGAGAGAGACCCGACCCCGCTTCACGTAGTTAGGTGCAGCGCAGACAGAAAATGGCAGGCGCGCAGGAGATAAAGAGAGAGGAGAAAGAGAGGTAAGGGAGAAAGAAAGAAGCGCTCCTTGCTAGCGCGATATAGCAATCCAACTCCCCTACCACGGTGAAGACATCACTCGGAATAGCCGCGCCTCAGTTGATGATACCTAAATCAAGACACGAAACTTTCGCGCCGGGCTTCCTAACCGTTTCAAGGCGTTCTCCGGCGGTGATCTCAGCGCCTTGTTCGTGACATTCCAATGGGTTCCGTGGTGGAAGCGGCTGCCAGCGCTGCCTTGCGCAACGCTGCACGGAAATAGCCGCCCGAGGAGGAGGATGGGGGAAGTGAAGGAGGCAAACAGACCAACTCTCGCACGTAAGAGTGCGTTCGGAGTGCCGCCGGAGAGGGGGGAAGTAGTCCCGAGCCCCTGCAGTTCCTCACCAGTCGGCCCGGGGACCATAACTCTCCGCACTCGCGTGCCGTAGCCGCGCCCCTCCGCAAAGCCGTCGTAAATAAAGATCGCGCCTCAAATCCCCGCCGGGTGGACGTGCATAAAGATATCCCAGAGCCATTTCCTAATACCGAAGGCGGGAACAGCGACGCCCGAGAACCCGCAAACAAGAACCCATTTTTCACGCGACCGTCCAGCGCAGCCGAAGCGAGAATGACCCCCCCTCCCCCCCCTTTTTTTTTTACACAAGCGGACACTGAACATCCTCCTCTCTTGCAATCTCCAGACAACGGACCGGCACAACGCAAGTGAAAAATCAAATGCGCACCGCCAGAAAGAGTTCGCTCCGTTATTTCCGTCAAACGACGACCTCGCTCAATAGCAAGACTCACGCATGAGGTTACGGGCAAGTCCTCTCACCTCGCAAACAATGTCCGCTGCTGTCGCCGGCCTCACCTCACAATGGAAGGAGTGGTCCATTGGCCTAGTTCCTGCTTACTAATTGTCAATTTTTACGCGAGGGATAAAATTTGCAACGCGGATAACGGGACAACAGACGCGGACTAGCGCTCGTCCTTGGTACTAGCCCTCCCGCAAAGACACCTGGGGATGTTGAGGTCGGCCTCGTTACGAAGCCCACCTCCAGCCCCTTAACGCTGTTCCTCCGCCCCCTCGGCAAAATCGGGAAACGGCAGCGCGCACGGCCAAGTCCCGGGGTGGAGGCAGTTTTCCCACGCTTCAAGCAGGCAGCGCCAATAATACTCGCGACGCGGCTCCCGCCCGTCTCGCGTTTCCGTCCCCACCGACGCCGCCGAGCATCGGATTCCTATAGAGATGCCGCCGCTCAGGAAAGAGAGGGAACTCCACGCGTGCCTATTATCGCGATGCTGGAACGCGGCTGCGGAAGTTCGCATCGCCGCTCGAAGAGTCCAAAGCGAAATCAGCAGTCGCGCTTGTAAACTACCTCCTCATCTGTAAAACAGTGGTATAACAGTATGCGGCACAAACTTGTTGACAGGCCGCCTCTCTAATGCAAACTACATCGACAGCGGCATTGATCTGGTAACAGCCAACTATATATTTCGACCACGTGATTCTGAGCACCATGACAGCTATTGCTTTATGAATCCCTTGTCCCACCAGTGAGGCAGTCAAGATTTTCAGCGGTAAGAAAAACATAGCGACACCCAATTCCATTACGTTTTGGGAATGCGACAAGAATTTGAACCGGTTGATGTCTATGCCGGAAGTGATTGGTGGTGTTTGTGAAAGCCAGGTCGCTCTTCCCTTACTCGTTAGCACGTGGAAGCTTCACGCAGACGAATCTGGGCTGGTGACGTCACGTCCCTCCAGCCAATGGGATCTCTCCGCTCTGGTGACGTCACTGCCCAACAGCCAATCAGGATTTTTGTTTGGGGGGGGGGGGGGGGGGGGGAGGGGGGTTGTTTTCTGCTTCCGTTGCTATCGTATAAAATATCATCTCGCTCAACATTTCAGCGCTCCTTAAAGCAGCGACGATTTAATTTCGCGCCTCTGTTTGTGCGGCCACTGTTGACAAACTGCGCTGACACCACTCCGCGGACAACCACGAAGGCACCATGATGACTCCCGCGCAGGAGCGCAACCTGCTGTCCGCGCTTCACACCCCATCCCACGCACAAAGCAGCGTGGAAAGAGCAGCACTACAGTTGGACGACGGCGCAGACAAACGACACGCGGGACGACAAAGAAAACTGACACCGCGACGCGGCTGCAAGGACGGCGCCAAGACAGCCCAGTGACGAGGCGGAGGAGGCCGATACCGACCCCCGGTGGAGATGCCGCCATCATCGGTCGCCGAAAGAGAGAAGACGCCTTGCGCTCGGACGAAATGAGGTGTCGCCGCCTTGCCATCGCGTAGTTGGCATTCCCGGTGACGGACACCGGCATGCCAGAGAGACAATGAGCGACGATGCGAAACACAATAAAAAAAAAGAAAGAAAAATATGCACCCCGAGTGCGCGGCCACTGGGCGCCCCGCTTCAGGTCGCCACCGACCGTATCACGAAGATTACGACAACGGCTGGGGCCTATTCCTGGCCCTGACAGCTAACAACGAGGTCACTGCAATTTTCGGCTCTAGCATACCACTCGATGCGTAATAACTTATAAGGCGGATGCCTCTCTCTCTGCAACATGGAGGGGAAACCGCTGATGACTAAACTTACCGCAGTTCAAAAATAGGGTCGTCTTATCAGCGAGTTTATGTGATACACATCCAAGCACTCTGCAACTTCGTTCGTTTTACTGCAAAAGCAGTGTTTTTGTATCCCCTTCCCAAAATCTAGGAGGATGGCCACTGTCACCCTGGATCCACCGCCCGACGCTGTAGCTGCCGAACAGCGCCGTATTTTCTCATTTCTTGGTTTTCTGGCAAGTCGCAGCCTTAGGTAAACCCTCCTCACATCAAACAGCCACCTTCCAGAGAGAAATTTTGAAACGAAGGGGGCTGTCGGGAAAATTTTTTTACTATTTAATTTTTTTTTGCAGTGAAAGTTACAAAATTTTAATGATCAGCGATAGCAAAGAAAGCATCACTCATGATCAGAGTATTCTTATCACACACACACAAAAAAAAGTAAATTCAGCAGCCGACGGCACAGCTCCCGCTTTTGTCATTTCTAAAACCAAAGAGCGCAGAAGAATGAGAGAACTGTGATTTGTTTTCTAATACGCATAATATGCAGCACAAACTACAGACAGCGATAAAACCTAGCACACATGGTAATGGATCGCACCTCATCTCGCCCTGCAAGTTTCATCAAAACAGACTCAGAGGCTCAAAACTTGTGCGTCGTTGGCCACTGTTCCCCTTAACAATCACATCTTTCATATCACGAGAGCAAACTCTAGGTATACACGTATCCTCTTACAGCGCCGTCATAGTAGTACGTCACGAATATTCATAATTACCGACAGTTATAAGGGGCGCTTATCTGATTGTCACGCTAGTAAGCAAGCCGCTTCCTAGGTATAAAAAAACGGTGGGGGGGGAGGGGGTGGCAGTACATCTTTCAACGTAACCAACCATTTCAGACGCGCCAGCAACGACGCGGTGAAGCGCGAAAAATATTAAGGGGATTGAATGCGCATCGCCATTACCTGGAAAATTACAGCAGACTCTGGATAACGAATGCGACCTCGAAAAGGAACGATTTCTTTTTTTTATCATTACGGGAAGGTCCGTTAAGGGGAGCCTTTGTAATACATGTGAAGTTTACGGGTCCAAAGGCGTCTGTTAGAATAAACCGAAAGTCCGAATTAAGCGAGTCCAACTTTGGGACAGTCACTGCGTCAAACCAACGCAGAGCGTCCGCGGTCGCCCGTTCCCGCGGAGCCGCCAACAATGGGCGGCGAAAAAACGACGCAACCCCTCCCCCTCCTTCCCCCTCGCAACTCGTCACGCCGAACTGCAGCAGCGGCAGTCGCACAGCTGTCCAGCAATGGGGGGGTCGGCTGCGTCGCGTGCCTGCCGCCAAGCCGCGCGCGGAAAGAGCGGTCGACTTCCCCGGCGTGTGACGTGGTCCGCGGCACGTCACCGCAGGATGCGGTCAAAGTAAAGCCTTGGGTCAAAGCGCCGTGCCGTGCCGCCCAACGGAGCGGCCGGCGGAAGCCCGCGACGACGGGCACACCATGCGCACCCCCCCCCCCCCCCCCCCCCGCCCCCCCCTACGTAACTGTCCGTAGCCGGCCCCGGAAAACGGACGCTGGCTCCCTCTCCGGTGCTTATTCCACCCAGCAGGGAGTTGTCGACAGTGCAAGCCAGCGACGCAAAAAAAAAAAAAAAGAACGCTTAAAAATCCGTTTTTATGCAAAGGAAGGAGTCTGAAGGAGTCACCAATCAGCTCTGGCGTGAGCGGTGCACCGGCAGCTTTCGAGCCGAGTGGTGAACAGCACATTTCGACCTGCTGAACATCTCGCACCAATCAGCGGGGACAGGTTTTTGAACACGCGCGGTCAATGGGGATCATAACAGCAGCTACGCTTAAAGCTCTCCGAGGGCTGTCTCTCCTGTCAGGCTGCACAATCGGTTTTGTCTCGTCCCCGACAAAAGCTGATCGATGGAACTTTCACTTGTCCGAATCAACGCAGCAGAAACCGTGGCGTTCAAGTAGGATGCTCAGGCACAGTCGCCAGCTGCCGTTTCGCTACTTAATGAGTGACGACAACACGCGCAAACCGCTTTTACTGCCACTCAGCGATAACGGACACGAAATACGGGCGCCTGCCAGAATCGCACGCGACGAATGCGTCGCAAATTTCGAAGAAACAGACTCGCGGGTCTTCAACCCGTCGCACAGAGCAAGTGGCACGAAATGGGCAGCTCTTGCTGCTCCAGTGTTTTCCAGAGAATAATAATAATAAAAAAAACGCTGTCCGCCCACAGCCGGGAAGCCGAAGTTATTTTTAATTATTTACTTTACCCGAGACGCCAGCGAGGACAAATCGATTACTTCCGGCAGCGCTTTTGTCTGTAGCCGAGGGAGCGTGTCGCGTGTTTTTCGTCCAATTTCTCTCCCCTTCTCCCAGACTCTCGGCACCGGATGCCCGGCCGCGTGAAAGGACTCCGAGCTGAGCACTGCCGGTCTCCACACGGCGTTGAATCTCGGATACTTTGGGGCACTGACTGATAGGAGTCCGAGCCACACCAGACTTTTATCCGTCCAATTACTTTCGCGATATACCTTCCTGCGCACGTCAGAGTGTCCTTGACGAACTCCGCGCGTATTTCAAGGAAAGAGAGCACTGAACGTACTTTCCCCCGATAAGGGAGAGATGAACTTGAAAAGGAAAGGCCAGCTATCAATGGACGGGCAGCAGAAATATGAAAATGAACACATTGTGAAATTTAACCGGCTATTACTCCACGAGTGGCGAACGCACTTTTTTCCTACACAATACTTTTTTTCCTGTGCAAGCTACCTATACAATCTTTTAGGAAAAAGAAAACACCAATAAGCAGAACAACAAAATTAAAAAGGGTGTCTGAACGTCCGCCTCTAAAAACGAATCACCAGAGGGAAGCCGCGATCAACTACGTCGCAAAGCTGAACAGAAGTCAGATATACTATACAAAACGGTAAAAACTAGCAAACAGTGAAAACCTTCGAGAAACACCGCTCGCTTTCCGGTTCACGAAAACCGCCCAGCCTTATTTTAAAAAAGCGTGTTCGGTTTCGAAATCTGCTTTCCCTTCCGAGGCAGCCGCGGCGCCTCGCGTCCTCGCATGACAATGCGCGCGCAAGCAGTCGGCCGACGACAAAAGCAAACACGTGCTCCTCTGCATACCAAGGACCCACCGGCAGCGCGCCCTTGTCCCTCCCAGCGGAGAGATCCGCCGCGGCAACGGGGAGCCAGCGGCCTTCGCGAATGAAGGCTCGCTCCCCTCGCCATCGGAAAAGCTAGTACAACGCCTTTAATTTTTTTTTTCTCTCGGATATCGTAGTTTTCGCCAGCTTCTTCCACAAAGCTGAGAGGTACGAGAAGGCTCTGTGATCAACACGCCGTCACAGGCGGAGCGGAGAGGAAGTGAGACAAGTGGGCAAGAAGGAAGCGGAGGGGAACGCCTGGAAATAAACCGCCACCGACCGAGCGTGTCCGCACAAAAGCAGCTCGCCGAGGGAAAAAGAAAGAGGACGGGGTAAGAGTGGGGGGGGAGAGGGGGGAATTCATGTTGATAACATGTAAATAGCGCCCTGCTCCGCGGGCACTCCGGCGAGCCAGCAGTGCGCATGGACGCTCTTCTCTAAGGGCAGCGGGCGATGAAGCTCGACGCACGACCAGGCGTCTGCAGGCGCACGGAGGCGACAGGAAACGAAGCACGTGTGCCGCGCGCCTTGACTCGTGCCGGGCGCGATGTCGAAAGCAAAACTGCACAGAGGCGGTGACCTCAACCCAGTGATGACGTTTCGGCAAGCGCACTTGGCCTCGCTTTGACTCCTGACTCACTAAAACGCCGAACTCTGCCAGCTCTGCTGTTTGAAGGCGCAACTGTGACCCCGTTGCTCGGGGGTGCCGATATGAACGAGGCAGTTCAAGCCAATTCAAAACTCAGCAAAAGCAGCATTCAAAACTCCCGCCGCAAATGTGTAGTTGCTCAGTAGTTTTCGTCACACTTCGGGCAAAGCAGGCGCAGCGAAAACGGAAGAAAGGCCAGCACAGCTTTGCGATCCAGGAAAGTGACCACCATTGCTTACAGCCTGCCACCACCGAGAACGGGAGGGGGAAACACTGCTACCCTCTTCGGAAACCTCACGGGGGAAAACCTGCCCGGGGCTTGGCGCGGCCAGTATGCCCAGCTTCCTACCTCTACTGATATACGATGGAGATGTAAATAAAAAAAAATGCTCTGCGCCTCAACTTTTCAAGCGACACCTATTGTCCAGATTAGTCGTCAGCACAATCATCAGAACGCGCCTATATACTATTGTGGAGAAGAGTCCCCAGTATATGCGACCGGCAACCCGCACGTATAGCTCTTTATCAGTAGGTGGCTGCATACTACACTTGCGGACGTGAAAGTTGCTCTCGGGCTCTCTTATGTGTGCTAGTGAGATTAGCGGAACACTGGCACACTTCGCACCTATGCGCCAAGATCGGCAGTTGCGTATCCTGGATACTTTTGTCCCCGATAGCAGAAAAAACAACTTTCCAAACCTTAGTAATTTAACCCACGTGGAGATAAGCAGGCTGCAACGGTACTTCACAACCCCTGATACTTTACAGTAAAGAATCCTACGCTCACAACTCCAGTTTAAAGCGGTACGATTCGCAAAACATGCTGGTTTGATTTTCCATGAGCAACAAGAGAAAAAATTACACTTTGCAAAACTTGTTTGAAACGCAAGTATGAAAGAGGACGAACTGGGAAACTGCAGCTGTGTTTTCGGTTCAATGAAACCTGATTAGGCCAAAAACAGCCGTGGGGTTAGAACCTTCGAACTCAGACACGGCAAACAATGGGACAAACAATCAGGAAGTTCCCAACTGCACGGCATCCCGCACGGCAACAGCAAAATGCAACAAACACAACTCGGTGACGCCATCGCAACGAGTTGCATGACGCCATCCCCAGGCAGTCGTGACGTCAGGTCGCTGGAAGCATCCCTTCGCGCCCCTTAGCCCCCCCTTCTTTCTCTCACTTCGACCCGCGTTCTTCCTTCCCCTTCGGTGCGGAGCAGATGACACCGGACCGCTGGCAACCGTGCTGCCGAAATACTCACATGCCGCGGCGCTCAGCATCGTGGGGGCCGCCGAAGGGCAGCAGCGGGTCACCCAACGCGCGCCTGTCGCCGCCTCGGCTGGCAAGCCGCGCGGACGATGCCGCGCACGACAGCGCTCCACCTTTCGCCAGCGTCGCAGCCTCGGAGCACAGGATGGAGGAACACAGCAATCGGGGCGCGCCACAGCACCACCACCACCACCACAGCACCGGAGCACTACGGCGACGTCAGGGAGTAATCCAAAGGGCGCAATCGCCGACGACGGTGAACAAACTCCGATCGACGCCGGAGCAGCGCGGACGTCATCGGAACTACCGCCGCCACGCTGCCGCCGACGTATTCCTCCTCGCGCGGCGGCCGTTTTATTTTTTTGCGCCGCGGAGGGAACAGCTGCTTCGCCCGGGCTCCGGAGCAGCGCCGGCGACGACGACGACGCACAGAGGGCCGGGGGACAAGCGATGGGGCAAAAAAGCGCGCCGCCGCAGCGCCCGCCGCGCGAGGATTCCGCGAGCGCCGCCGAGGGAGCGCGCTCGCGCGCGCGTGTGAGCGACGCCCGGATGTGACGTCCCCCGTGCCGCCGCCCACGGCGCCATCTCACCGCTTCCGGCGCATTCCAACACCGGCCCCTGCCGCGCGCCTCCCTCTCCCCTCCACGGCGAGACTCCCGAATCAAGACCCGAAGTTGAACCGAGGCCGCGGGGTAGGCGGAAGGAAATTCCCCCTGCCCTCTTCACCTCACATCGTTCAACGAGCCGGAGAAGTATCATCCTCTCCATCGCAACTGACTTCATTCATAGGTAGTAGTAGTAGGAGCAAGGGGACGAAACGCGACCGTTGCGGCGGTCGCATCGAGTGACGCAATAATTATCACGCGCAGCGGCCAGAGATAGATGGCCCCGCGGATTATCCGAAACGAGAGGCAAGGGCCGACGAGAGCATCACTAGGCACTGGAGACCGAGCACCCTTGGCGCGCGCAGCGCTCAAACGCGCCTTGGCGGCGGCTTAGCATAAAATTTCGCTCTCGCAACGCGCGGTCGCACCTCGCCCACATCCATCCATCCACGCCGTCCGGTGGAAACACCGACAACGCATTAAACGGCAGCAACGTCCGGTCATTTGTTCAGCCCACGATGTGGACAAGCGGCAACGGAGAAGCCAGTGATCACTTGGCAGGAGAATAATCGCAAAGCCACTCGTCTAAAAATAAGAACTTGGCAGAGAAAGTGCGCCATTAAGACGGAGCGAACGAAAACGGTGCAGATGCCCCTGAACACCGTTCACGAAAGAAAAACGGCGAGCACGACTGCGGCAAAGCCACGACGCTGGCAACTGCCAGCCGTGAGATAAGTTCCGCTCCTTTGGGACGTTTGTCATAAAAAAATAAATGACAGGCAGTAAAGCGCCATATTGACACAATAACGAACGACTCCTCTCCCCAAATCCCAAACGTCGTTGTCGCTCGAGCACTGCGTCGAGAACGTCTAAAAGAGAGATTGGGGGGGGGGGGGGGGGGGGGACAAGACAAGTTACTGCACAGGACAGCTCCGTTATCAATAAGAGCAGCCCGTCGAACTGCAGTCGGTCCATTGCTTTGGACCATAGGCAGCAAGCACCTCGAGCTGCTTTCGCTAAGAGCGAGAAACGCGGCGGCTTTCGAACACCGACACAAACCAAGGAGAGCTCGATAAATACAGAACAGAACGGGAGGCGATGCTGTGCTGGGTGGGTGGAGGCCCGCGTTGTTCAAAAGCAAATAGTAGAAACGAGAGAGAGAGAGAGAACATGGAAAGGAGGGACGATTTCCGGAGGCAGGCACGGATATAGCCGCCAAAAAAGCCGCCAGAGACCGCGATACCGGTGACCGCCGCCGCGAAAGAACACAACAAGGAGCGAGCATAAGCAGCCCACAAGGAAAGAGAGAGAGGAAGAAGCGATGAAGCGTTAGAAAGAAAGGGGAGAGAATGAAGGAGAAAAAAGAAGCACGGAAAGACACGCCTTGTGGCTCCCGCAAAGAAACAACGCGATCCGGCAAGCGGCGGAGAAGCGTCGCGGCGGCCCCAGGATCCAGAGGAGTCGAGGCGAGGGGGATAGAAAGGGGGGGGGGGGGGGGGCAGAGGGGGAACAGAGGAAAGCCAGGGACGCACAATAAAGACGGAGAGGCAGCGGCGGACGGGCAACACTGAGACGATTTTCGTTATTTTCTTTCTCGAAGGCGGCCCCGAGGGGAAAATGAGAAACGATGAAAAATGGATTCGTCGGGCTCAAGAAGAACGAGTGAGCGGGGCCGGAGAAGCCGTCTATGCGGAGAGAGGGTGCCCGGCATGTGTGAGAGACCACAGGAGACGACGGCAGCTCAGGGCATTCGCTACACACTAATCATGGCAACGACGAAGCCGAGCGAGGGTGGCAGGCACGGCTTGCGTTCGATGAAGGAAATAAAACGGGAGAAAAACACGCAACACCGCCGATATCGAGTGAGGGGGAACAGTGCACGGCGCTTAACACACAAGTCTAAGGGTAAATACAAAGAGAGAGAGAGAGAGAGAGCAGCGATGCGTTGCTAAGCGACGACGCATGAACCCGCTGGAGGATCGGCGAATGTGCACAAGGTGTTCGTTGAGAGAACAGAAATCTGCGGCGACGAATGAAGAGGAAATACTGAGAAATAAAGGAGAGACACGGTACGACTTCGAACAAACAAAAAAAAAACGCTGCAAGAAAGCAGCTACAAAGAGCGGGACCCCGAAAAGACCTGGAAATGATTTGAATTCGGCAAAGCCGATCAAGCTTGACAATCAGAAAAAGGACGACGCAGAGCAAGGGTGCGCCGCCATGTCGGTGCGTAAAGACTCGCGGGGAGAGATTGACCGAGCGGCCAAGAAATAACACTATACTCGAAAATTGAACAAACCTGCTTTTCACTAAGTTAACTGCACCTTCTTTCGAAGCAAAAACGAAAAACGGAAGGGGGAAAAAAAAAGGACCGAAAAGCCGACGCAGGAAGGCAAATCACACGGTCACTTACTCCCACCACGGCCGCCAGAGAAGCAACCCGAAAGGATAGCGTGGGCTAAGAGGCGGAGTTGCCACCGTATAAACGAGAAGAACGACCTTTTCCGAGGTGAAACTGCGAAAAACAGCTATCCGACGAGGGAGAGCCTCTAAACGCGAGCCGGGGCCAGGGCCCTTGCGAGCTAGGCCCGAGGTCACCCGTTCACGACCCCGACAAAAACAAAACAGAAAAAACCCTTTCGCGAGAGTTCATCGGGCGGGCCCTCGCCCCGTCAGAAGACGACGACCGCCCGGGATGTCTCCCGATTGAGCCGACGAACACAAGGAAAAACAGCGCGGCGCGTAAGCGCTGAAAGCACGGCCATCGCCATTCTCGAGAGGGCAAAGCGGCGTGCCACCCAGCGCCTCCTCCAAGCTCCCCGCTTGGTGAAAAGATCCCCCCAAACCACCCCAATTTTTTTTTTTTTTTTCCTTCTTATTCTCCAGTGTTCTTTACTTGCATCGGCACGACACGGGCCACGAATAAGGTCACGTAGACGCCCTGGCGTAAAAGGTTGACCGGCGCGCAGCGAACTTCAAACAACGACTATTTCTTTCCTCCTCTCTCTTTCTTCAACACCGGCGGGGACTTCCCCTCTCGACCACGCGATGAGAAGAGAAGCAATCTACTATGCTCCCTCCAGGAAGACGCCCGTCGCGGGCTCGGTACATCTTTCCTTGTTTTCTATTCTTTCTCTCTTCGCACACCCTCCCTTCAACCTCGCTTTGTATTTTTTTTTTCATTTTCCTCTGCCTTCTTGAAGAGCCAATCCGCTTCGAGAACGCGCTCCTCGCGCGCAGTACACGATTCGCGTGCACTGGTGCGTACCCGCGCGCGCACTGCACGGACGCTTGCTTCCGCGACCGAAAGCGAGCCAACCGGTTTCTCCCAATCACTCCGACGTCACCTATGCTCCCCTGCCTCGGTCACCTCCAAACCACCCCACCACAGAGCACCCCCCCCCCCCCCCCCCGTAGTTTTAATGTAACACATGTTAAGCACAAACGTCAAAGAGCACACAAGGGGTGGAGAAGCCCATACCGGCGACAGTTTCGGAGAAAGCGGCGCAACAAGTACTCCAGCTGCTGCCATCGTTCCTCTATGCACACGCTCCCCTTAAAAAAAAAAAAAAAAAAGGCAAACGACAAAACGCGTGCCTACGTACACTGCGACATCTGCGTGACATCGTCCCACACAGAGGTGGCCGCGAAACAAAATACGCGGTGTTGTCAGCCCCCGTAGTGCCGTCAAACTAGGGAAAAACAAGAGACCGAAACAGAGACCAACGGCAGTGCGTTTCTGATTAGGAAGTTACTGCGAACTATAATTGATCTGAAATCGGTGACGACCGAACTTTCGAGAACAACCTCCTCACAACACCGTTGAAAACATGGCTGCGCACGTAGCTGGGCAGTTAGGATCGAGTTCACGCCGTGACGTCAACCGCGCGCTGAAGCCAAAAGAAACCCGCGAAGTGCTATTCGCTGCCCTAATTTAGGCGGCACGCTTGGTAATGTATGTATAGTTAATACTGCCTGACGCGCTTCAGTGCGAGGTTAAAGTGGATCGCGGGCACCGTAAGCGTTGCGCAATAGTAATGCTTGGCGAAGCAACACGGCGCTGCTACCAGTCGATTATGGGCGCGCTTGGCGCGCAGTCCGAAGGCCGTAAAGACGCCGTGAAAAGCGTATTCCGGCGAAGTCTAATTTTTACCCGCGCCGACAGCTGCCCTCCGCCGCTGGCGCACGTGTGTATAAACACACACAGACACTATCGAAAGCGCTCGCAGAAGCCAGAAAAGAGCGAGCTTGAGCACAGCCCTCTTATTCCCGGAAAAAAATACGCGGCGAGGAAGGAATGGAAGGGGGCAATACATTGGCGCGCTAAAGAAAGCCCGCGGCCGGCGGCAACGCGCATATTGGCTGCGTTACGCATATTCGAAAGCGCAGCTGCGAGAAAGAAGGGGGGGGGGGGGGGGGGGGGGCAATTAAAGGCTGGGAAACGTGTAACGCCGGCTGTGAAGTCCCGACTGCTAACAAGAGAGCATCACGCTTCGTGAAGCACCCGCCATTCGTTAATCGCGGACGCGCAAACAAAGCGATATACAGTGCAACACGGCGGGCCGAGCGGCGGTCAAACTGTACACGCTGAACCTTCCCCACCTACTTACAACGCCTACAGAATAAAATGAAACTCCCTATTCATCCAATACGAGCAACAGCCGAAATGACACGTTTTGGCACGGTGTTTACCAGGTGTGCATTGGATGTAACACTCCGTGAAAACGAATTTAGCACTGCTGGAAGCCTTTAATGGCTCATACTGCCGTCCGTCCGTTAACACAGCGTGTCACACGCGTTTAACTCGGGAACTAAAAAAGAGAGAAGAAAACCAATGGTTGCTTCAGATAGAGGAGGAAAAAATGAACCTAGAAGCAAAGTTTGATGACTGTAGAGTAATTAGTTAATTAACTATAGGCAAAAATGTCGAAACTGCGTCGAAATAGCGCGGACGTCGATAAAGCCACGGGAACGGTGTGACGTCACATCCATCGGAAGTCGTCGCAGCATAGTGTCCTCGGCTTTCGCCTCTCAACACTTTAGTTGCCAAAGTGTCCTCACAATTTTTCGGCTTCAAAGAAAGTCGTAAACAAATCCCGATTGCCGCCGATGAACCCACGCAACCAATTTAAACAATGTGTGCACACTGTTTCAAAAAGCCGAAGTTCGCGCGTGCGCAGAGGGCACGCACAGAGACTAGAACGACGCTGAAACTTCGATTTCTTTCCTTGGCGCTTTTAGCTGACTTTCTTTCGCAAGCGTGCGAAACCCGCGCAGCGGTGCGAACTCGCCCGCGTGTGGGGTCAAAGGGGGAAGCCAACGCCCGCGGCCTTCTGAAACGGCACGCGCGCGAAGCTCGCAGGAGATACTAAGCAAAAAAAAAAAAAGAAAGGAAGGAAAGAGGAGTCAAAGGTGAAAAAGCGGGAAAGTCGCAGCATTCGTGCAACCTCAGGAAAAAAAGAATAATAAACAGAACTTAGAGTGCTTCTAAGAATCTTCCGCCAAGCCCGAGACTTTGCGTTCACGCAGGCCTTCAATGATATGCGAGTGACCGCCAAATGCGGGCAAAAAGACGTAATTTAACAGCGATCCATTTCCAGGCGAAGGCAATAAGAGGCCCTTACAAAGTAGCTAGACGTACCCTTACACCAGTTACCAGGAAAAGTCGATCGAAAGTGCAAGCGCCACCATCGCGTTCAGGAAAAGCGCGCTAGAAGTAACGACTTCGGCGGGACTGTTAAGAAGAAAGTGAATTAAACCAAAAAAGACGAAAGAGCAAAACCAAAGTTTAACTTTTCCAACCTGCCACAAGCCTCGGCAGTTCAATCTCCTCACGGGGCACCAAGACTGAGAGCAAACGTTCCCGACCAATCTTGTCAAGCTGCGCTCTAAAACAACCTCCCCCGACCGCAGTAATCTGAGAGACAAGCTCCGGAGCGACGCCGAAAACAAAACGTAGAACGGGACCTCGGCCCTTTCTTTTTTTGCTTCTCGCATTGTCGCCGACACAAGGGTCAAGAAAGTGCCGTCGAGTAAATCAGCGTTCTTGCAAACAGCGACTCAAAACCACACGAGCCCCCCACTTTGCAGCGGCTCTCACTCTTCAGTCTGCCCTTTCCCTTCTCTTAGTTTTCCGGAGCAAATCTTCCGCGACGCGCTCCGTGCACATGGCCCCGCACGCGGGCTCGCCATCGCCGACGCCGAAAGAGCCACTCGAACTGCGCAGCCATTCGCGTTATTGCCTCGGCAACGGCGCGCGCGGCCCCCAAAGAAATGCGACGGCGCGCGTCCATCACGCGAGCCGCGCGCGCGGGCGACGTGACCGCGGCACCGGAACGGTCGGGACCCGCGCGGCAGCCATTTCTTAGCCGCGGAACCGTGGCCACGATAGAAAGAAACAGAACAGGGAAAGAACGAAACAAGTCTACAGAAAAGGAAAGAGTATAACGGAGAGGCAGGAGAAAAAAACAGCAAGAGCAAAGAAGGAAACTGAAAAGACTAATAACGGAGAATAAACCGTTAAAACAAACTGGTTAAGACTCCGACGTCCCCGCATAGAAAGGGCACGGCCGATAGACGGACAAACGATATTTGGCCCAGGTTGGAGAAAGGTGGACGGATAATGGCGCGAAGGAACAAAGCGGGAAACGCCTGCGGCGTCTCCGCAGCTTGCGCGTAAATCAGAGCCGAGAGAAAAAGCGCGCGAAATGAGAAGAAGGGGGGGCTTCCGCGTTCAATAGCGCGCGCGATTCCACATGCGACGAGCTACACGTTATGGGAGGCTCGATCGAGCAGCAGCCGTGAATGCGAACATTCGAGAGAGTGCGTCAGAACCGACGTCACGAGAGGCCTGGGGAAACGCTAGGCAGTGGCAAATATTTTCTATTCTTCCTCCAAAGGCAGGTGCCGTCTTGCGGTTTGCTGGCCAGTTAGCAGCACTGTCAGGCGGCTATGCAATCACGGCGCCACCACCACGAAAATGAGCGATCCCGCAGTGCGACTGCGTCAGAATGAGGGCAGTTGGAGTCATCTGCAGTCACTAACCTTGAAAAAAAAAAAGTACGCCAGAGAGCTCGCAACCTGAACGCATCTCGCCCATCATTTCCAGAAAGCGGCAGCTACTGTGTTTATTACACGGACGTGAAGCCGCTACGCTTCTCGGTACGAAAATAAGAAAAAGCTTGAGCACGAGAGCCCCAAATCCTGACCGATGATTCGTATCATCTGCAATAAATATTCAGTGCATTATAAAGGAACAATGGAGATATCCGTCACTGGCTGCGTTGCCCAAGTAGCATTATTCTTAACGTCGGAACGCGCAGACCCTGAGAACAGAAGGAAAAATTCTGGCTCCCACACTCCCGCATCCTGCAGCGATGACCAGCTAATGCGCGTACAAAAGGGCCGTTTCTGCACCAGCCGTACACACAGTACCGCATCTAGAATCTCAAAGCCTTAAACGTGCCGCGTAGGACAGACTGAAAACATGCCCGAGAGGAGAGAGCGTGGTCTCCCCGCAGAAAGAGAGCGGCTTCCGCGCACAGCACCTGAGTATTGCCACGAAGCGGAACTGCGGCACAGTGACGGACGCATTTCTGTGTGTGTGTGAGAGAGAGAGTTTGGAGACGCTGGCGCTGTCTAGGTAGAGCCACACAGCCTGGACAGAGCTTGAAATAACAGAGACGACCAAATAAAGATTCTACGAGCACTTGAAGAAAGGGGGACAAAAGGATGAAAACCAGAAAGGTTCGTTCTTCGGCCGCGCGCACTTTTATAGTTTCCAAATTCGTTTCTTCAAGATAACACACAAATTCGGTGCAAGGCTGCAAGTTGTACTGTAGCGTGCAGTAAACCGACTACGAAGCATCTCGTTAGATGGCGAAGCGGGTAGCGTAAATTCTAGCGCGAGACAAATTCCTGCATTCAGTTCAGCCGCACAGCCGCGACTGCAAAGACTCACTTCCCTTCGGCTCCCCAAGTAGGAAGAGACCGTCTGCAAAGAAGAGCTTCGCTAAAAAGCAGTAAAAGAGAAGGCGCCAACAACATACTAACGCTACTCTACAGGGAGTTAGTAATATTTAATGGAAACGAACAGGCACTGAACTGCAGGGCCCCAGGCCGCGGCTTAGCACCGATGACGGGCAAACAAAAGAAAGCGCGGGCGGCACACACCAACACGCAGCCGGAGAGGCGTTAACGCACGCGGCAACAGTTCGACGCGCCGTTACGGAGTACTGACAGCAAGCCCTCGCTGGATGCCGCCCATCTCCCATCCCACTTTGTTTCTTGTTTTGTTACAGCGAGAGGGCAACCCTGCAAAACAACAACCGCAGAGCGGACAAGCACGACGAAAAAAACCGTAAGAGGGAGAACCTTTCGAGGAGGAGGAGGAGGGCAGCGAAAGCAGAGCAGGCCGGGCGCGTTTTGCGGGGAAGTCTTCGCTCGCGCGCGCTGAGGTCGTCGCGACCGAGAGAGACGCGCCGACCGGGTTGAATAACCGGAGCGCGCGGGGCGTGCGACCGGGGGAAGTGCGCCCGTCGGAGAGCGCCACTCTCCCTGCTCCGATCACCTCCCCCTCCCCCCACTCCCTCCAGGCCAATGGATACGAGAATACAGAAAAGCGTGGGAGCCTAAAGGTTGCATCGACCACGCCAGCTAGCGAGCGGACGGGCGCTGGCGTGCGTCGCGGGCACCGGCGGACAGCCGCGCGGCCCGCTGCTCACCCCCTTCCGCCATTTCCCCCTTCTTTATACCGTAGCAAGCACCGCCCCGCCCAGCCTTACCCATCCTTCCTTCCGCTCTCTCCCTCTCTACTGATGTGCATGGTGTGTGCCCACCGGCTGACGATTAAGCGAGTCCCTTTTTCTTCTGATGGAAGCGGTACCACTAGCAGCATCACGCTTCGCCGAAAGGTGACGCGCGATGGGCGCTCAAACCGGGCCGCGCCTCGCGCGCGCGGAGTTTCACGGCTTACTTAGGGTTTCGAGATGCGTTCCGTAGCCAAGTTAAGGTATGCGCGGTTACCGTAACAGGTAACTGGAACGATGCGAGTTCTTCAACGCGAACGCACAGCCGCCGCACAGTGCTCGAGATGACGGCCCATGATTGCGTACCGCTTGCAATTAAAGGTTTCAAACAACGTGCTTCCTCTCTAACGACTGCCAACGCATGATCGAACGGTGCTCGAATTACTTGCTTCATCAGTCGAAGTGCCCGTATGTAACGCAGTTCATTTCAATTAATTACGCCGTCGCTACAGCTACACCTGTACATCATTCGACGCAGTTTAATTCGTACATTGGCAAGTTCTGCCTATATCGAAGACCCGCAAATATAGTAATATAAACATTCACTGGGGACACAAGCGACATAAAGTGTCATTACAGTTCTCGTGTAATGCGCATTTAAAATAATCACTCAACAGCATATGAAGTCAGATCCTACCTGCACCCCCCCCCCCCCCCCCCCCCGGACCTACAACAGAGGCCAAACTTCGGAGGCAACGAAACATGCCAAATGGACGCGAGAAGCCACAGCGTGATATCAGCGCCGACGACACGAGTCAATTCATCTTTGAGGCAGCGCGAAGAAGGGCACGCCCCCCAAAACAACGGCGAAGCTGCCTAGAAGCCGATATCCACAACCACGCTAGTTGCGTGCGGAAACAAGGCCTAAGGAACCGAACCTGACACAATGACGGACGGTACGAGTCAACACGCTACAAAAAAAAAATACATAAACAGGGGAGAAAAAAGAAAGCGACACGAAATAAAAGAGAAACGACCTAAGAACGAGAACGGCACGGATAGTGGAAAGCAAGTTCCCTTCTCCTCCAGCATGCAAGACCATTCGGCGTTCATTTATTACCGCATTGCCACCTGTCTCTCACTTTTTTGCTGCTTCTCGACTGCTCGTGAGCGTTGTTCTCGCGAAAGGCTAGTGGTGGAGGATTAAGCCGAACTTGTTTTTTTTTTCTTTCTGGGCTTTCATCCCTGCTCCAGCGGCATAGGAAAGACGACGATACTGGCTAAAAGAAAAAAAAAAGGAAGGGAGACAGCAGAAAGAGATGAAACGCGAGGGCGTTCCATCCATTAGGAGCCCCTTCCCGGCGTCGACCTCCATAGCCCCCCTTTCCACGGAGCTCGTCGCCATCGGAAGAAAAAAAGAAAAAATCGGACTAGAGCGCGAGGTGCACCGGACCAACGGCCGTCGCGAGCCGGCGGATACAGCGAACGAGGGAGAGGAGGAAGCCGGAACAACCGCCGAAGGCGAGAAAGGAAAGTAACACAGTGTAAAGCGCGAAACCGTCTCCGACTCCATTCATCACACGTGAATTTTTTTTTTTCTTCCTTCTTCCAGCATAGTGTTTCCGTTTTTTCTCTCTCTCTCTTTAGTTCTTGTTGCGTCACGTCCGCGCCGCTCTTTCCCCCCTTTTGTGCCAGCGTATGTCCGTCTGTCGGCGGGGCGCGCGCGCCTTTTAATAATAACGCGGATGCGATGAGGCGCGACCCGGGCCAACCGCCGCCGCCATTATGCTGATCGGCGGGAGAGCGCGCGCGGTCATCTATTACCGGCCGCCAAAACACCCTGGCGAAGAAAGGGGCGACGGTGAGAGCGAAAGCGGAGCAAAATGTATTTGTTTCGAAAGGCCGAGGTATAAATGCGGCGACAGCTGCGGCCCCTGGCGACTTTGTATTCATTAAAACCTTTCTCGCGGTCGCGATCAAGCACACAAAGTAGACAGGCAAACGAAAGACCACGCGGACATAAAAGCCGTTACCTTAACTCAACGTGACGTCATAGCAGGTTTCGCGCAAGATATTTCATCGTTTCCTCGCTAAAAGCCTTCTTACTGTACAGAAGCGGTTACGGCAAAACAAGTATACTACGGCCTTATTTCCTGCCTCAGGCGCCGCCTCCTTAGCTCTGGCGTGTCGCTGTAGCAGATCGAACCGTACTCAATTCTACACCCGGTCGCCTCCACGCCTACGCGGTTACCAACTGGAGTGACTAAAACCCCAGCCCACAAGGGACCAGGGACGACGAACAACGAGTACTTACAAAAGAAATCCGCGAAATACGAAGCGCCGTTCACTGGATCGCCACACAAAACTCAAAGAGAACGGGGGCTTACCGAAATGCGTGGCGCTAACGAGACGTCACGCAAGGGCACGCGAAAACAAACCGATTTCCCAAAACCGTCGCGAAATCCTCGGTAGCGAGAGCGGGACGGGTTCCCCGGAAAAGACGCCAC